>NW_026734735.1:0-248000 GCF_949786415.1 Peromyscus eremicus
CCCCATGTCCACTGATGAAGTCCAGAGGGGTCATCTGGGGAGCTGCAGGGTTGACTGGACAAGCCCTCTGCCTGTGGATGCTACTCACTCTCAGAAGCAGAGGACACTGCTTCTGGGTTGGAGAATGTCTCAGCTCTTTACCTCCACTGCTGATCTGCCTTCCTTTGCTGTAAAGGGGTTGGGTGGGCCATGCCCCCTCACCACTACCCAATCAAACACCTGGGATGCAACTGCTGGGCAAGCCATTTCTGATTTACAGGTCTCTAAGCCACACACACATCCAAACACTCTTGCCTTTATTTGATCTGCTTAAAAAACCCAAACAAACAAACAAAGCCATGTCCAGAGAGTGATGGGTGCTAGGCCCCTGCCTCTCTTACAGGTTACCCCTGCGACTTGGGACTCTAAATACAAATTTCTGTCTTCTTTTGGCATAGTTGCTCACAAGTGGCTTATGCCATCCTAGAGTGTATCGCATATATGGCACCTACTCACTCAGCATAAGACAGATAAAGATAGATTCCACTTTTTTATAAGGGAGCTCCCACACCTCTGGTTTTCTCTCCAGATTTTGTTTGCTTGACCACAGTAACCTTGGTTGAATCAGGAGTCCATGAATATGCAAATCCTTTGGTGATAACCATGACCTTGAATGAGGTCCTTTTTTGATTATGAAATTTGGTGATGTGCATCTATCAGTCTCTTTGTTTGTTTGTATACTTTTTTGTTTTTGGTTGTTTGACTCTCTAATCCTGTTTCTTCAATGCTTGTTCTGTTTCTCTAGTAAGGTAAAATGTCTTGGATATCTTTTCCCTTTTTTTTGTTTTTGTCCTTCAGGTATCCTCTGGAAAAGGACCCCCAGTGATTCCATTGCAATGCTGATTCTTGCAGGTTTCTTATTTGCCCAGAGATCCTTTTGCTTCAGGGCTAAATTACTTAGCTTTCCAATTGCTTTTATCCCTCCTCTTGCACCCTGTCTGCAGAGGAAGGAGGAGAGTTGTCAGGGTAGAGGTAAGCCTCCAAGGGACCAGCTGGGTGTCCTTCCTGGATCCAGTGAACTGGTGTCATTCCAAGCATTGAAGACAGACACTGCTTTTCTGGCCCAGCCTCTGACTTGCTTTCTTTGGGACCAGTAGCTGCTTCATCCTCAAGTTCTTGATGTTCTGCCTGAAACCATTCTCTGCCAAGGTGTCACATGTTTTGAAGAGCTTATGAGGCGCTATCTCAATGCACAGGCGTTCCTGTAGGTTCTGCTGGGCTGCTAAGTTCAAGGCTGCCTCCATGTCCACTATTGACTACCTGAAGGGGCAGCCCAAGTGCAGCAGGGTTGACTGGTCAAGCCCTCTCCCTGGGAAGATGACTATCTTTCTTGCACATTGGTTACTGCATCTGGGTTGTTCTACTCCAGCAAGACCTGAACATCACAATGTAGAATAAAGAGAAGAAAACAACCTTAAGAAATAACTTTATGAAGATGATAGAACCTTTTTAAGAGGGAATGAAAATTTTCCTTAAAGAAATTGTGGAATATAGAGACAATCAATTGGAAGAAACCAATATATAATTAAAAAAATACCCAAGAAAGCCAATGTAGATGATTTTCTAAAAAGTCTTATTAAAAAAAAAAAACAGAGCCAAATACAGGGGTGAAAGCCATAGAAACCTGAGTGATGGCCACCAACTAACCTTAGCTCACCAGGTCGCCATAGTCACCTCACTTCCTCCTCACTGCCTGTCTATACAGACCTCCAGGTCTCTATGTTTAGAATTGGGATTAAAGGTGTGTGTCACCATGCTTGGCTGTGTCCTTGAACACACAGTGTCTCTGCCTGCCTTGTGATTGGATTAAAGATGTGTGTCCCCATCGCCTGACTTCTCTTTATGGCTGCCTACGACCTCTGATCTCCAGGCAAACTATTTACTAACATACAAATAAAATATCACCACCTTTCAGCACAAATAAAATATCAACACATTTCTCCTTTTGTGTCTAATAAAAATATAAAAATAATAAAAGTTCTAATATAAGAAAGTCTGTATACAATAAGTACAGTAGGTTTATGCAATATATACACACAATAAATACATCAACAATGTCTAGTTCCTTTGCATTTCACAAACCTAGAGAAAATATTCCATTACCTATTCTATTTTGGTAAGTCCAAAATGTATCTAATTCACTTTCCATCCTAACTTACCTTATCAACAGAAAACTATCCCAGGATGTCTTTCAAGCTTTTACATTTTATACCTCCTTAGTGAGTTTCTTTTCTGAAATTTCTTAACAAGGAAAACTGTAACTACAACTATGTAATCTTCAACTAACTATCATTATAACTATCTAATCTTCAACTCCCTCAGTGACCCAAGAAGAAAATAATATTGCCTAATAAAAGAGGAAGTGCAAACAAGTAACTTCCAAAAAACTGTGAGTTGACAGAAACAGCCAGCTGCCTGGACAGTCACCTGAGGTTTCTCTGCAATATTGGGGCATCATCTTCAGCCTATTGGCTTAGGGTATCTGACAGACTCATTTGTGAAGTAGAATGTACCCAAGGCCCACAGTTCAACCTCACATTCGATGTGAGTAGTCCATGTTTCAGATAAACCTGAATTCCACCAGTGTCCTGTCATGATTCAGGATTTTAAATTCTAAAAATTGCTGATGTTTTCAAAGTCAGCTGCCCATTCTTCTTGGCTTGTGGGTGGCTTGATCTTGACATCCCATTCTTCTTGGCTTGTGAGTGGCTTCATCTCTTTTAAATGTCAGTCTAACATTGAGAGGTGAGATTCTGTTAGCCTTTAAAAGTAACTGTTTCAGCTGCTGTTCCACTGCACACCAGAAGCTATAGGTCCAGCTGTCTCTGAAGAAAAGGGAATTGTACTTTTTCTGGATTGCAAAGCCTCTTCAGTGATGGTGCCACATTGTCCTGGCCTCAGAGGATGCCTATTGCTAAAGCCACAAACACACTTGTTTTGGCAAGGATCAGTAGTCCTGTGTTTTGTGCCTGGTCTGTCCATTTTGGATAGCATTCTGTCAGCAGTCAATTTGAGGGCACTTTGTTGCCCAGTGGCTAACTTTTGAGACTGATAGATACATCTCACCAAAAGGATTGCATAATCAAAAAGGGACCTCATTGAAGGTCATGGTTATCACAAAAGGGATTGCATAATCACAGGAGTCCTGATTCAATCAGGGTCACTGTGATCAAGCAAATAAATAAATAAATAATAAATAAATAAATAAATAAATGTGGAGAAAAAGTCAGAGGTGGGGGAGCTCTGTTATAAAAAAAATGGATTCCAGTTTTATCTGGCTTATGCTGAATGAGTAGGTGCCATATATGGGATGCACTCTAGACTGGCATAAGCCACTTGTGCATGCACTATGCCAAAAGAAGACAGAAATTGGTATGTAGGATCCCAAGTGGCAGGGTTCACCTGTAAGAGGCAGGGGCCTAGAACCCATCAGCTCTCTTGGCTTGGCTTAGTTTTTTTGTTTGTTTGTTCGGATTTGTTAAGCAGATTAAGTAAAGGCAAGAATGTTTGGATGTGGGTGTGACTTAGAGACCTGTAAATCGGAAAGGGCTTGCCCTGCAGTTGCAACCCAGGTGCTTGATTGGGTAGTGTTGAGGTGGAGTGGCCCACCTAACCCCTTAAAAACAAAGGAAGGCAGAGCAGCAGTGAGACAAAGAGCTGACAGGCTCTGCAGACCAGAATCAGTGTCCTCTGCTCCAGAAAGTAAGTCCCACACCCACTCCAAAAAAGCCACACCTCCTAATAGTGCCACTCCCTTTGAGGGACTTTTTCTTTCAAATTACCACCACCTTTTTCTTGCCTCCAGAGGATTATAGCTATTTCATAATGCAAAAATTCATTCAGTCCATCTTCATGTGTTCTCATAGTCTATAACAGTCTCAAACTGGTTTCAAAGTCAAAAGTTCACTTCTCTTTTCAGATTCATGCAATCTCTTAATTGTACTTGTAGATGTAATTCTGAATGGTTTTATTAAATAAGAAACACAGAGCCAAATGCCCAGTTAAAATCCCAAGAGGTCAGAGCAGCAGCTAAGGGCTACATTCAAGATCACCTTCTTACCCCTGTCTATCGCTATTGATCTTTTCCTCACAAAGAGACCTACTTCCTGTGTGTCTTTCTTTTTATGCACTTTCTGTTCTGCCTTCTCATTGGTTGTAAACCCAACCACATGACCTTCTCATCAATGCCTGTCTATACAGACCTCCAGGTCTCTATGGTTGATATAGAGATTAAAGGCATTTGTCTCCATGCTGGTGGTATCCTTGAACACACAGAGATCTGCCTGTCATGTGATCGGGATTAAGGGCATGTGCTTCCACTGCCAGACTTCTTCTAAATATCTTGTTATTAGCTGTGATCCCCACACACTTTTATTTATTACCATACAAATAAAATCACATTTCAGCACAAATAAAATAACACCATATGTACTCACCTGTAAAAATCAAAATAAAATGGCAGTTAGCATACTTTCAACATATGATGGCCCAGGATACACATCGCCATTCTGAAACAGAGAAGAGATCATAGTGAAGAAATACTGGACCAAACCAAGACCAAAAACCAGCTGTGAATTACACAAACTCTGCATCTCCATGTCTGATGTCAAAATGGTCTTCAGATCTCCAACTCCTTTAAGCTTTGTGAACTGCCACACACCACTTTCTCTTGGGCTGGTTCCACTCCCTGTTGGTAGTTCTCCACAGCAGGTGTTCCTTGACAGTGCCATCTCTAACATCTTGGATTCTCCAGGGTAAATTAGGCTTCAAATTCACAGCTTCATGCAATGGTCTCTGTAGGGGAAGTTTCTTAGTCCTGCCCAGGCCCATTGTCTGGATGAATCTCTCATATCCACAGTGCCTCAGCCACTTGTAAAATAATCCCTGAGATGCTTATATTCATCACAAACTGTATGGCCTATGGCTTAGGCTCATTACTACAACTGAACTCATTCATATTAATCTATGTTTTGCCATGTGGCTTTATGGCATTAACTGTTCTCTCACATCTTGCTTCTCCAGGCGTTTTCTGGGATCATTTCCCTCATCTCTGCCTTTCTTCTCCCTCTATCTCTCTAGGATTTCCCACCTGGATCCATCCTGCCCCGCCATAGGCCAATGCAGCTTTATTTATTAACCAGTTGGAACAATGCATATTCAGAGCATACAGAAGGACATCCCAAAGCAGGCTTCCATTCAGAGAAACCTGACACATGCCTGGCCTCAGCAGCTTTCTGTAGGTATTGAGGCAATCTTTTAAATGTAATTACTTATAAAATTTAAAAATCAGATCCTACATTTCCAACATAAAATGGCACAAAATATACATTACCATTGGAAAATGTAGGGGAGGAAGTAAAGAAATGCCAGAACAAAGTAGGACCGAAAACTACCTGGGAAACATCAAACTCTGCATATTCATGTCTGATGTCAAAACACTCTTTTTCCAACTCTTTTCAGCTTTGTTGACTGCAACACACTTATTTTTCTTGGGCTGGTTCTACTCCCTGGCAGCAGCTTTCCTTAGCAAGAATCCCATGACTCTGGCATCTCCAAAATCTTGGAGTCTCTAAAGTAATCCAGGCTTTAACTTCACAGCTTAAAGCAATGGCCTATCTTAGGCTTCCATTCAGTGAAACCCCTAACACATGCCTGCCCTCAGCAGCTCTCTTTAGCTTCAGGAAGAATTGTCAGACAAGTGTAAAAGGTAGGCATTTTCTGCACAAAAATATTACAAGAACTATCTTTAGGCAACATATTAAAATGCTCCTCCCTGGAAGTCTCTTGAGTGAACACCCAGAAGTTTAAATAAACCTTAACACTTCTGTCTTCCAAACTTGTTCTAGTATGGCCCATTAAGTAATGATAAAGCATTCTATTGTTTTCTTTTTCTTTTTTTTATTATTTTTTTAATGCCAAATGTCATTTATTGAAGGAGGGAGGAGGTCTTAAATACACACTTACAGCATAATGGGAGAACCTTGGAGGGCAGAAGTTTGCTACCAATGTTTTACAATTTTGCATCAAAGCTGTTAATGCCTGTAGCTAGAGTTTTCCTGCCTGGCCCACAGTCAGGACAAATCTCTCTCACCCGCCAGTCCCACAGCCACTCAGCCCCAACCAAGTAAACACAGAGACTTATATTGGTTACAAACTGTATGGCCGTGGCAGGCTTCTTGCTAACTGTTCTTACAGTTTAAATTAATCCATTTCTATAAATCTATACCTTGCCACGTGGCTTGTGGCTTACTGGCATCTTCACAAGCTGTTTCTCATCGTGGTGGCTAGCAGTGTCTCTCTGACTCAGCCTTCCACTTCCCAGCTTTATTCTCCTCCTTGTCCCGCCTACACTTCCTGCCTAGCCAATGGCCAATCAGTGTTTTATTTATTGACTAATTAGCAACAAATTTGCCATACAGAACATCCTACAGCAAATGCCCATTATACAGGACACACAGACAAGGAACTTCTCTTAAGCATTCAGGAGGGTGGATCCTGGCAGGGAATTAGCATAGGGAGGATATCAATATCAAGGTCAGCAAGCAAGGCAACAGTTACCCAAAATGGGGGCCAGGACCCTACAGGTCTCCATTTTACTAAAAAAAAGTGAGCTTCTGACTTAGGTTGTGTGGGACGTCAGCAGGTCACCTTACCCATCATGGAGATGCCTGCCCAGGCCAAACAGGTGCTCTGTCTTAGGTTGGTGAGTGCTCCCCAGGAATTACCCATCTCTGAATACTCATTACCACACAGGCTCAATCATGTGTGAGCTGCAGAGTTAACTGCTGCCAAAGATCTCAATGTGGCCCTGGGCTTGCAATCTGTGTGTTCAACACAGAAAAGACCAACAGAAGTCCTAATACACCCATAGCCAGTAGGCTAAAAGCAACTGAGCCATTCCCTTCCTTAAAGAGCCTTACTGTAAATTAGAGTCCTTGTAAGATGGTATTAATGTAAGCCTAGGAACTGTAGCCATGCAGTTGGATTCTCCAGAAGGTAATGTATGGTAACTGCTTTTTCAAGTATGTTTGAGAAAATATCACCCAGACACCTTGGAAATTAAGGATAACCCTGAAGGTCACTGACCTCCATTTGTTAACAGTAGCATGCCAGCTAAGCCTTTACATTTTCACAATCCTCTTCAAGCTGGTATAGTACCTACTTTTTAGGAGTGGCTCTGTGCAACATTTATTGGCCTCCTGAAATTCATTTAGTCACCTTTCAAGATACCTTAAAATTTATGAGCCTGAATGTGCACATTATGAGACCATTAGTTCTGCTCCTTGTGAGCTGCTTGTTTTTTCTTTATGGTTCTTAGTTTTTCTTTTGCAGATTGCCAGCTTAAGTTGTGCTGGGATCAAGAAAAATGGGCCTTGGTGGTTCATGCTCCTGGAGTTGTATCCATGCCAGTGGATGCCCACATGCTCCAGAAGAGAGTTTGTCATTGCTACTGCCATTGTTGCTGTTATGACAGTGGCGACCACCGCTGCTACTGTTTCTGGGATTACCATTTCATAATTGGTTACCACATGTAGCACAGTGGAGACCTGACAGCAAAAGTTGCTACCACAGTTGGTTAATCTTTCATTCAATTTTGCACGATACATTTAATTCAATAGTTATGTACATTTCAATTGGCTTTAAATATTATAAATTTATAAACTCAAGATCCACTCTTTTCATAACCCAAAGTTTCAAGGTCCAAATTCCTCCAAACAAAATCATGGCCACTTGTGGTGGATAGCTCTTCAAGCTATGACCTTAAAGCATTCCGCCTAGTGATGTAGCAGGTAACTCTTTCCCCTGCCTGTGACCTTGAAATACAAGCCTCTAGTGTATGGCTGCTCAGGACCCTTAGGACCTGGGATGCATGTATGTGGATTCCTCTTTGATCCCTCATGGTTTTGTATGCTCTGACAGACCAGGAAGGTCTCAGATAGAAAAACAGCATGGGACCGTTGATCACCCTTCCACCATCAGGAACATCTCTACAGAGTCTACACAAGCTCTACAAAAAAAAAAAAAAATGAAGAAACTCACTGCTTTGCCCCATGGTGGAGATTGGCTTCAGGCAGAAAATCAAGTGCTTGATGAACCAATGCCCTGGATATACTGAGTACACAAGACAGAGGTCTTCAAAGTATGAGGTGGCATCCCTGCCCAAGCCTGAGCCAAAATGAACACACTAGTCCCGAATGAACCACACCTCTATGGGGAAGCCTAAAGCCAGGAGGGAAGAGGAGTAGAAGCAGGTCCTTTGGTGACCCTAGCCAGAGAGATAGAGATAGATAGTGAGAGACAGTTTGAGAGAGAGAGAGAGAGAGAGAGAGAGAGAGAGAGAGAGAGAGAGAGAGAGAGAGAGAGAGAGATTACAACCATAATGAAAAGAAACCACAGAATAACTCAGGAAGTAAAAATCCAAAGGCCTAAATATTAAGACCCAAATGATGAAAATGTGATGCCTGGATTTTTTTTTTTTTTTTGCACCGGTGTGAACATCTATCTGCCAATGTCTTTTGGGAAGAAGCAGGGAGTTAAGAGTGAGAGGTGAGCTGCCAGCAAGGTGGTGGCATAGCAAAAGTGTGTGAGTGTGTGTGCGTACCAAGAGATGAAAAATGGACAGATTGTTAGAGAGATGCATAATTACTTAGATAAATGAGAATGATCTATACATATGGCAGATTTTGTGCTTGCATGCCCACAGACAACATCCACGTACATGTAAATGTAAAAGATGTTAATATAAAAATGAGTAAAATAAAAGGAAATTTAAATGATTAAACACTCACACATTAGGATTATCTGTTTGCAGAAAAGAGACAAAATAATGTCAAAAGACCCCAGCCATTGTGGCAATTACCTTTAGACCCATCTTTTTGAGAGGTCCTGAAATTCAAGGTCCTGGTTCTCATAGTTGGTAATAAGCTGAAACCATGGAGGCACTATCTGAAACAAGAAATATAGGGTAAGTTAATGGAGAGAAAATGTGAGAAAACTGGAGAGACGGACAGATAGTGCTCCAGAAGTGATTTCAAGGAACCACATCTGCTGTATTACACATGAACAAGTATTTATATAGTAGTAACCTATGAACTATGATTGGTGAGCACATTACCTTAGATTTGCCAGTGAGCTCTCATACCAGCATCGTCTCTATGCCGAAGAAACACATAAAAAGTGACTTTGAGAGTGCAGATCCAGGAATTCAGTGTTCTGATTAGTGAAATACTCAATTGCATGGTATTTCATGCTCTTTATTTAGAAGTGCAGTGTGCCAGGTAGACTGGTGCCCAGGTCATGCCTGTATTTTTTCTTCTGGGAGACATGGCAGTAGGCATGCATGACAGGTGAACATTCTTATTAAGCCATCACACAGTCTCAGGGAATGGCCAATAGGACAAGTTTCCCTCAGGTTTACAGGGAAATAAAAGAACAAAGAATGCCTGTGTATTTGTTAGTTTTGCACATTTCAGCTTTCTTCAGAATACCACCTGCAGAAGTGTAAACCCAAAGACTGGGAAAAATCCACCTGGACCATGAAATTCAAGTGTTCATTGTTCAATATGGAAGAGGTTGAGATATACAATTTATAATTCAGGTGCTATTAAATGAATCTTTAAATAGCTCTTTTGCACAGAAAATCCTTGGAGGTGGACTAGCAAGAAAGGGCAAGGTGGTGGTGGAGGTGGTGGTGGTGGAGATGGTGGTGGTAAGGACATATTGAATGCTTGATCTACCTAATGCCCAATTTTAATCCTGAGGAAATGTCAATGCAGTTTGGGAAAATTCCTTGTGTTGTGAACAACACTCCCTATCTAACTAACACTATAGAGTATATAAAGAATCAAGAATATATGTATTGTGATAAAGTTATACAGAAAATTCTTTGATAATATTCAACATCCATTCATGATAAAAATCCTGGAGATGCCAAGAACTGACAGATAGAATTTCAACAAAATACACTTTCTATATAACAAATGCACACAGAAAAATCAACTGAATGGTGAAATACTGAAGGCATTTCTGTTTACACATAGAAGGATGCAAGAGTGTCACAGAGAAAATAAAAAACACATAATAAGACAGTTTCCAGTAGATTAATTTCTATCTCCATCATAAATCAACTTGAGGAAAAATTTAAAAGTATTCTACTACCGTTTGTATATTACTTTTTGAAATGACTGATTTAATAAAACTGAAGACCTTACAACCACTCACTTCAATTAATTAACTTACCATAAAATAGTAAGATGTTCCCAATTGGAAGCTCATACACCAGTCAGTGAGGTACTTTGGTAATCTGAAAGGCTTTCTATTCCTGACCTAGACTTCTGATAAACTTTTCAAAACTGAAAGTGTGTATGTGAAATAGAATTTATAGATTTGACTCTAAAATAACCTCAATGTGTCCCAGTGAAATGTGAGTTTATACAGAGAAAAGTATACCATCATTAGAATGTGCATAAAATATTTTGGACTTTCAAGACTTCAAGATGTTGCACTTCAGTGACCTCTAATGAGGAATGGTGTTTCCTTTCCTAACATCACAAGACACATGTTTCATGACGTTAAATTTTTTAAAATTTTTTATTAATTTATACATACAGACCACTGATTGCCCTCCAATCCCTTTTCCCACCCCCCATCCCCTCCTCAAAAAGGCTTCCCACAGAGAGTCAGCAAAGCCTGGTACATTCAGTTGAGGAACGACCAAACACCTCTCCCCTGCATCAAGGTTGAGCAAGGCATCCCACAATAAGTAATGGGCTCCAAAATGCCAGCTCATGCATTAGGAATAGACCCAGATCCCACTGCCAGTGACCCCTCAAACAGACAAAGCTACACACCTGTCTCCCATATGCATAGGGCCTAGTCCAGTCCCATGCAGATTCCACAGTTGTCAGTCTAAAGTCCTTAAGTTCCTACAAGCTTGGTTCAGTTGTCTCTGTAGATTTTCCCACCATGATCTTGATTCCCCCTTGCTCATATAATCACTCTTCCCTCTCTTTGACTGAACTCCTGGTGCTTGGTTGTGGATCTCTGCATCTGGCTTCCATCAGTAACTGGATGAAGTTTCCATTATGACAGATAGGGTATTCACCAATCTGATCACTAGGCTAGGCCTTTTCAGGTATCCTCTCCACTACTGATAGTAGTCTAGCCTGGGATCATCCTCATGGATTCCTGAGAACTTACCTAGCACCAGGTTTTCTCCCTTACCTGTAGGGGTTAGTTGTTCCAGTTTTAACCTGGAAGGACTACCCACAGTAAGAATTCTGGTATCTATCACACCTACCTATGAGCTGCTACTGAGGTGGGGCCAAGACAGGATCCCTTAAGACCTGAGATCTGGATGTGCTGGCTCTCTTGGTTCTTCGTGATCCTGGATGCTGGATGGTAGACCCAGCAGAGTTCTCTAGAAAACACTGCTGGACTGCACTCCACCTCTCCCAGATCCTGTAACCAATCCCTTTACTTGTTGGAAGTTACCCCAAAATAAACCTCCCTTTTAATTACATGAAGTTTCCTTAATTAATCCCCCAATATCTGGTGCTCATATGGGGAAAACTCCAAACACCTGGGTGGCCTCCTCCCTCAGGCTCCTCTGTGGCTGCTGTGGCACACTTTCCACACTTGTCATGCTTCCCTGTCTCTTCTTCCCTGTGTCTTTTAAAATTCCCACTACTCCTTAGGACCAAGTGCTTAAGCATTCAGCCCATATCATCCTGGAACTGTTCCTTCTCTTACCTTCCTTCCTCCTCCCCAGGTCACAGGCACCTGCATCCACCTGCTGAGTTCTATACAGCCAGGGAGTACCTCCATGGTGAGTCTGGTTCAGTTCCCGAAGCAAGGGAGCAGCTAAGTCCAGTCCTAGTTCCCCCAACAAGCTTAGCCCTCAGACAGGCAAAAGCTACCATGAGTGAAGTGTCACCCCTCCCCCTCCCATGCACTGGCTCCTACCTGAGTCCACAGCTTCCACAGTCTCACCATCTCTTGGAAGCTTCTCAAGGATGCCTGATTCATGGAGAGGAGCTCAGAACCATGGCTGACAGCCATCATTCTTGCCACCTGGAGCTCTCTGCCCCTGAGATCAGGCCACTCAACCCCACACACTGGCCTTTTTACTGAAGGAAGGGCACTGAAGGGCCAGGCAGGTCAAGAAAGCCAAGCTGTGCCCTGAAATTGCTGGGAGTCACTGGAAGATCTGCCTATGCTGCCTTGTAAACTCGGGACACTCTGCTCTTGCCTGCAGCCAGCCAGAGCCTTCAGTGGGACCTGTTTTAGTGTGACACCTGCTAGACAAAAAGTGCTAAAACACCCCCCCCCAAAAAAATGTAAAGAACGTTAAGACAACCAAGCCAATGTTTTATTTCAGGTAAGAGTACTTGATAATTTTACACCTTGAAACTGACTAACAAATATTGAGTACTTCTTATAATGTGGCCAAAAACATTACTTCACAAGAATTTAAAAACTTTTTTGCCTGTATGATGAATGACATTTTCCTGGAAATATACAACCTTCCTAAGGCATATCTGGCATGTACCCTTTTGGCATTTAGGGTAATAATTCACACAGTATTTAAATGCTGTTTTAATAATAACAAAAATGAGTCATTATTGGGACTGATACAGGTTTTATGAGATACCAATGGAGGCTTACATAAAAAGTTAATTTTTCTGGAATCTGCTAACCAGGACTTACAAGACAGTAAAAGAAATTGAGAAAACAAGCTTCTTAGTTTGGAATCTGCTAACTTAATACAAGAACTTTATTCCATTACTAATAAATGTATAACCAAATTTGATTGTATTGATAGTAAATATGAATGATTAATGGATAGAATAATAACTATCCAGGGTGAAGTATTCACTACTCAGACACTTTATAAGGAAGAAAGATTACCATTAACTGATAAAATAAGGTCTATGGAATCATGTGTTTCAGAAGAACATAAAAAGTTGCATGATTCCATGAGAAATCTGGAATCCCTTGTGAGAGAAGAGGTTCTCTCCCTAGAACAGACCCTAGGTGATGATTTGCAAGCCCTGGACGAAATGCTCAGTAAACATGACAAGGGACTTAAAAAGCAGAAGAGCAAGACCATAGAGGTTGTAACATCTCCTGATGGCTCTCACACAATGGCTTATCCTGCCATCATCCATGACAGGCCAACAGATGATAGACACCCTGAGCCATTTGTGGAATATAAATTACAACTAATTGTGATGAGGAAATTTAAAAATTTGAAGGAAGCCATAGTATACCACACAATCCCACAGGCCAAGCAGTCATAGAAAGATCCAATTGAACTTTTAAGGATATGCTAAATAAACAGCAACAGGTAACAATGTCTCCTAGAAATAGATTGCATAATGTTTTATTAACTTTAAATTTTCTCATTGTTTATGAGAAAGGAACAAGAGCTATGGAGAGACATTGGTCAACAGACAAAATTCTTGAGCTAAATCAACCAGTTTATTTCAAAGATGTGTTGACCTCAGAATGGAAACCAGGATATATTCTACATTGGGGAAGGGGTTTTTCTCTTGTTTCTGCAGGAGAAGAAAAGCTATGAATACCAACAAAGTTAATAAAATTTCTACTCGAACAAGAGAAATCACTTGATCAGTGTAGCAGGAATTTTAACAGTTCTTATTAATAAAATCAAACCTGAGGCCAGTTATTGGGGTCAATGCTGGTAGATCAGAGAGACAGAACAAGCCACAGCTATCTCACCTTGCCAGTTCCTCAGCTGGTCATATTTCCTCAGACTGGAAGCCTCTGAGTCCTAATCCAGAATGAATCTCAGCTTAACTGTGTTACTCCAAAGCCTGAAAGCTTAACCAGCCAAATGCTTCTAGTTTCTGGTCCTCATGGTTAATATATCTTTCTGCTTTCTGCCTCACTCCCTGGGATTAAAGGCTTGCTTTCTGGGATTAAAGGGGTGTATCACCATGCCTGGCTGTTTCCAATGTGGCCTTGAACTCACAGAGGTCCAGAGGGATTTCTACCTCTGAAATGCTAGGATTAAAGGTGTGAGTGCCACCATTTTCTAGCCTTTGTATCTAGTGGCTGTTCTGTCTCTGACCGCAGATAAGTTTATTAGGGTGCGCAATATTTTGGAGAACACAATACCACCACAGATGAGAAGTAAAAGCTCATCCACCAATGTGACATCTGTACAAGTAGTAAGAAAAACTTAACAAACAAGGGTTGAGGTAGGGTTCTTGTTTTTTTCTTTACAGGATAATAGAAATACTCATCTTCCAGAAGTCATAAGGCCTTGGATATCCAAATATCTACAACAGAAAGGAAGACTCTATTGGTACCAATCTACACGGGATAATATCTCACTACCTACAATCCATATCTCTTTAATTCTAGAAAAGTGGTGGTTGCGATTCAGTTATATACCAATCTGGCTTTGGAGTTGGAATTGGTTCACCCCATCTCTAAACCCAAGCATGTTGCTAAAAGAAAAGGTTGAGAAATTCTATCTCATATCAGAAGAGCTGTCTGCTGTTAGACTGAAGAAAACCAATAAAAATAGACTATTGTGTTCAAGATTCTAATTCTCTCCATGCTTATTCTTGATTTCTCAGAATCCTTCCATACATGTCATGTCATCTTTGTATCCAAACTTTCCATTTTGATATTAATAATGTTCAAGTTTTCCACAGTAAAAAATAAGCCTTTTGCAATAGCAATTTCTGAAGTCTTAAGAAAGAAGATGGGGCCCCACATCAACTCTACACAGTTGAGAATGATGCCATGGTATTCAGAAACATTACTCAATGGTCAACCTTGGACTGAAAACTCTCCCAGATAACTCCATTATAAGATGGTTCATCATACTACACATCTAGCCAGAATGTCAGTCCACATTACCCATTACTCTGAGACTGGCTGCAGAATCTATAGTTAGTCGAACTGAGATTGAACTATCTGAGCTTTCTTACAGAACCCCATAGAGATACTTTTGCCCCCTGAACAGCAGAAGCAATTCTAAGAAAACAATACCCCTTTTGCCCAAAGGTTTCATGTTTCTGAGGGTTATGGATAATGGTTATAAGGTTGGGGGTGGAAGAAAACATTAGAATCTGTATTTCCCTTAAGAAAAGGAAAAAAGGAGCATGGATAGGTATAGGATATTAAGGTAAATTATTGTATATATGAGTAAACCAATTTAGTAAAATATCAGCCTTAATAGGAGACCACTTTCTAAATAGAACACCAGTAGCACAGACACTGAGAGAAACAATCAATCAATGGGACCTCTTGAAACTGAGAAGCTTTTGTAGGGCAAAGGATATGGTCAACAAAGCAAAGCGACAGCCTACAGAATGGGAAAAGATCTTCACAACCCCACATCTGACAGAGGCCTGATATCGAGAATATATAAGGAACTCAAGAAATTAGACATCAAAATGCCCAACAGTTCAATTAAGAAATGGGCTATCGAACTAAATAGAGAATTCTCAACAGAGGAAACTCGAATGGCTGAAAGACATTTAAGGAATTGCTCAACATCCCTAATCATCAGGGAAATGCAAATCAAAACAACTCTGAGATACCACCTTACGCCTGTCAGAATGGCTAAGATCAAAAACACTGAAGACACCTTATGCTGGAGAGGATGTGGAGCTAGGGGAACTCTCCTCCACTGCTGGTGGGAAAGCAAGCTTGTACAACCACTTTGGAAATCAATATGGGGCTTTCTTAGAAAATTGGGAATCCATCTCCCCCAAGATCCAGCTATACCACTCTTGGGTATATACCCAAGGAATGTTCAACCACACCAAAAGAGCACTTGTTCACCTATGTTCATATCAGCATTGTTTGTAATAGCCAGAACATGGAAACAACCTAGATGCCCTTCAACTGAAGAATGGATAAACAAAATGTGGTACATATACACAATGGAATACTACTCAGCAGAGAAAAACAATGACATCATGAGGTTTGCAGACAAATGGATGGATCTAGAAAAAAATCATCCTGAGTGAGGTATCCCAGACTCAGAAAGACAAACATGGTATGTACTCACTCATAGCAGGATACTAGATGTGGAACAAGGATGACTGGACTGCTACTCACATCACCAGGCAGGCTACCTGGAAAACAGGACCCCAAGAAAGACACAGGGATTGCCTACTGACAGAGAAATGGAATAAGATCTACATGAACAGCCTGGACATGAGTGAGGGTAGTGAAGGGTGAGGGTCGAGGGAAAGAGAGCTTGGGTGAGTGGGAGATCCCAGCTGGATCAACAACAGAGAGGGAGAACAAGGAATAGGAGACCATGGTAAATGAAGACCACATGAGAATAGGAAGAAACAAAGTGCTAGAGAGGCCCACAGAAATCCACAAAGATACCCCCACAACAGACTGCTGGCAATGGTCGAGAGACAGTCCGAACTGACCTACTCTGGTGATGGGATGGCCAAACACCCTAATTGTCGTGCTAGAAACCACATCCAACTACTGAGGGATCTGGATGCAGAGATCCATGACTAGGCCCCGGGTGGATCTCTGGGAGTCCAATTAGCGAGAATGAGGAGGGTTTATATGAGCGAGAATTGTTGAGACCAAGGTTGGATAAAGCACAGAGACAAATAGCCAAATGAACCGAAACACATGAACTATGAACCAATGGCTGAGGGGTCACCAACTGGATCAGGCCCTCTGAGTGGGTGAGACAGTTGATTGGCCTGATCTGTTTGGGAGGCATCCAGGCAGTGGCACCGGGTCCTGTGCTCATTGCATGAGTTGGCTGTTTGAAACCTGGGGCCTATGCAGGGTCCCTTGGCTCGGCCTGGGAGGAGGGGACTGGATCTACCTGGACTGAGTCCACCAGGTTGATCTCAGTCTGTGGGGAAGGCTTTGCCCTGGAGGAGAATGGAATGGGGGGTGGGCTGGAGGGAAGGTGAGGGGGGCAGGAGGGGGGAGAACAAGGGAATCTGTGGCTGATATGTAGAACTGAATTGTATTGCAAAATAAAAATTTAAAAAAAAATAAATAAAAAATATCAGCCTTAGATAAAATGTACTGCTATGGATTCTTATATATTGATACAAATATAAACTATTTTTTTCTTATTCAAGATAATGTGTATATTGATACAAATATTGAAAGATATTTATTGTAATGCACATATATGTCCACTCTTACATGAAATGTTTTCTATGTTGATACAAATGTAAAATTATGTTTGTCATACTGTATGAATACTCTACCTCTGTTTAGGATATTTGGTATATTGTTACATATTTAGGATATTGTCATATTTAGTATGGTACTATACATTTCTAACTCAACTTTAGCTGTTTTGCGTATTGTCACTATTTTGAAGTCATTGTCCTTTTACTGTACATTTGCTTACACTGTTTACCCTGTGTACATGAAGCCTTAGTCCTTAGGTTGTCTAGGTAGAGAAGACTTACAGATTTGTAGTCTCCTATGCTTGTCATCTCTATAGTTATGTTAGTTAGGTTCCCCAGACTTACAGAAACATATGTCCGATGGATAGATAATCTTCAAATACTTCACCAGCCTGGAGAATATGGCATTTAAATGTTTTGATTACTTGAAATTCTGTTAATGTGTGACAAGATTGCTCCTGGCAGTACTGATCTGACCCCAAGAGAATATTGGGCTTCTGAGACATTTTTGTTTTGAAGTTTGTCTTCACCTTGGCACAAAATATCCTACTGGGCAAAGAACTGCTCTTGCCTTGACTGCTGATAGTAAAATGGTCTGACAGACACTCTAGGCCTGTAGCCAATTGGAAAGCACCAGTGATGCTGAGAAACTTTAGGTGACTGTCCAGGCAGCCAGCTGTCTCTGTCTACTTTCACAAGACTCCCAAAAATGTCTTGCATCCTTCTCACATTTCTCAAGTATTATAATATTCCTTCTCAGGTCTTTGATGGGATTGAAGACTAAGAGTTATAGTTACAATCTTCTTGTATCTTAGTTAGAATATATTATGTATTAGAATATATTACATATTATGTTCTTTAGGATAGAACAGCTTTTGGAATGATCTCTGTGAAGTGCTGTTTACCTATGCTCCAGACTTCTCTGGATTTTAGTATTTTAGTATGTGTCTCTTGTTTAATATTATTCATGTTGTCTTTAGTTCATCTTGTGTAGGTTATTATCCCTTATTCCTCCTGTACTATATTTGATAACCATTCCTATTGTATATAGTTTTGTATTAGGTTAGAACTTTCTTATTTAGACAAAAGTGGGAGATGTAGAGGACAGCTATTCCAGCTTGAAATGGAAGAACTACCCCTAGTAGGGCTTCTGGTATCTGTTGCGCCTACTTATGATATACTTCTTGGGCAGGGCCTAGACAGGATCCCTTAAGACCCACGATCCAGATGTGCTGCCTCTCTTAGCTCCTCATGATCCTGGATGCTGGATGGTAGGTCGAGCAGATTTCTCCATAGACCACCACTCGAGTACACTTCACCTCTCCCAGATCCTGTAGCCAACCCCTTTACTGACTGTAAGTTACACTTTTAACTATGTGGAGTTTCCTTAATAAATCCACCTATATCAATGTATATGCATACACATTTAATAAGACAAAGATAAAATACTAGTCCCTGAGCACCAAAATTACATATTTAAAAAAGAGCAAGCCATAAATTTTAAGATAAGTATATATCAAGTTCATTACTTAGAAGAAATAACCAGGAGTAGAGTTTGTGACACTACCCAATTCCCCCGTGTGGTTCAAAAATTCTTAAGACAATTGAAAGAATTCTTACAGGAACAAATAATCATGCCTATTTGTGTACATAATATTATATGTAACCTTAAAAATATATAAAAGAAAAGGAGTGAGTGACATCTAAAATGTTTTTTCTTGTTTTCAGTGTTTCAATTTTCCTTAATAATTATATAATTATTTTTTATATCTCCACAAATTTAATTATTATAAATTACCTGAAATAATCTTTGCATGTTTATGATCAAGAAATAATCTGATAACCAAAACTGGGCTCCTCTTGAAGGCCTTTTTAAAGAACAAAAGGTCTTTTTAAAAAATTTGTGTTGTTCTCCTTGTTCATCTCATGGATAGGGTGTCATATTATTAAGACTTTATAAACACAGCTTCTGACATTGCTAGGGAAAAAAATCATATAAAACATCTTGTTCCTATCACTGCCCAGCCTGGATGCACCTAAAAGATCTAGTCTATTTCCCCTTCCCAGGAAGATCCATGCATCACCTCCCTGCCCATTGAACCCTCTGGGTCTGTGAATTGTTGCATGATTATTCATTACTTAAGAGCTAATATCCACTATGAGTACATACAATGTTTGTCTTTCTGGACATGGGTTATCTTACTCAGGATGATTTTTCTTAGTTCCAACCATATGTCTTCAAATTCCATGATGTCATTGTTTTTAACAGCTGAGTAATGGTCCATTGTACTAGTATTCCACACATCGTTCATCCAGTCTAGGTTGTTTCCAGGTTCTGATTATTAGGAATAAAACTGCAATTAACAGAGTTAAGCAAGTGCCTTTGTGGTAGGGTGGAGCATCCTTTGGGTATATGCCCAAGAATGGTATGCCTGGGTCTTGAGATCCATCAATTCTCAATTTCCGGAGGAACTGAAATATTAATTTCCATAATGGCTGTACAATGTTATACTCCAACCAACATGGAGGGGTGTGACCCTTGCTCCACATCTCTCCAACATAAGCTCTCTTCAGTGTTTTTGATCTTAGCCATTCTGACAGCTGTAAGATGTAATCTCAAAGTAGTTTGATTTGCATTTCCCTGATAGCTACACATAGTAAACAGTCCTTTAAGTGTTTTTCAGCAGTTTGAGATTCCAATGTTGAGAATTCTCTATTTAGATCTGTACCCCATTTTCTAATTGGATTATTTTGTTTATTCATGTCTAGTTGCTTGAATTCTTTCCATATTTTGGAGATCAACCCTCTATCAGATGTGGGCTTGCTAAAGACCTTTTCCCATTCTGTAGGCTGCCATTTTGTCCTGTTGATAGGGGCCTTTGCCTTACAGAAGCTTTTCAGTTTTTTGAGGTTCAATTTATTAACTATAAGTCTTAAGCCTGAGCTATCAGTGTTCTGTTCAAGAAGTTGTTTCCTGTGCCAATACATTCAAGACCATTCCCTACTTTCTCTTCTGTTAGGATTAGTATACCTGATTTTATGTTGAGGTGTTTGACCCAATTTTAGTTGGGTTTTGTGCAGGGTGATAAATTCATGTCTATTTGAATTTTTCTACCTGCTGACATCCAGTTAGACCAGCACCATTTATTGAAGATATTTTGTTTGTTCCATTCTGTATTTCTGGCTTCTTTATAAAGTGTTAGGTGTCCATAGATGTGTGGATTTACATCTGCTTATTTGATGTGATTCCATTCATCAAATTGTCTGTCATTATGCTAATACCATGCAGTTTTTTATCACCAAAGCTCTGTAGTACAGCATGTGATCAGGGATGGTGAAACCCTGAGCAGTTCTTTCATTGTACAAGATTGTTTTAGCTATCCTGGGTGTTATGTTTTTCCATGTGAAGTTGAGTATTGTTTTTTGAAGGTCTGTAATTAATTGTATTAGAATTTTGATTGGACTGTATTGAATCTGTGGACAGCTTTTGGTAAGATGGACATTTTACTAGGTTCATCCTACATAGTGATTCATATGCATAGAAGACATTTCCACCTTCTGATGACTTCTTCAATTTCGTTTTTAAAGATTTGAAGTTTGTATCATATAAGTCTTTCACTTGCTTGCTTAGAATGACAACAAGATATTTTATATGATTTATGGCTTTTTTTAAATTTTACAATACAGTTCAGTTCTATATATCAGCCACGAATTCCCTTGTTCTACCCGCTCCCTCTCCCCTCACCTTCCCCCCAATCCACCCCCTATTTCTACCTCCTCCAGGGCAAAGCCTCCCTCGCAGACTGAGATCAACCTGGTATACTCAGTCCAGGCAGGTCCAGTCCCCTCCTCCCAGGCCAAGCCAAGCGACCCTGCATAGGCTCCAGGTTTCAAACAGCCAACTCATGCAATGAGCACAGACCCAGTCCCACTGCCTGGATACCTCCCAAACAGATTAAGCCAGTCAACTGTCTTACCCATTCAGAGGGCCTGATCCAGTTGGTGACCCCTCAGCCATTGGTTCATAGTTCATGTGTTTCCATTCGTTTGGCTATTTGTCCCTGTGCTTTATCCAACCTTGATCTCAACAATTCTTGCTCATATAAACCCTCCTCTCTCTCACTAATTGGACTCCCAGAGATCCACCCGGGGCCTAGCCATGTATCTCTGCTTCCAGATCCCTCAGTAGTTGGATGTGGTTTCTAGCACGACAATTAGGGTGTTTGGCCATCCCATCACCAGACTAGGTCAGTTTAGTCTGTCTCTCGACCATTGCCAGCAGTCTGTTGTGGGGGTATCTTTGTGAATTTCTGTGGGCCTCTCTAGCACTTTGCTTCTTCCTATTCTCATGTGGTCTTCATTTACCATGGTCTATTCCTTGTTCTCCTTCTCTGTTTTTGATCCAGCTGGGATCTCCCGCTCCCCCAAGCTCTATTTCCCTCGACCCTTGCTCTTCATTACCCCCACTCATGTCCAGGCTGTTCAAGTAGATCTCTTCCATTTCTCCGTCATTGGGCCATCCCCATGTCTTTTTTTGGGTCCTCTTTTCCAGGTAGCCTCCCTGGTGATGTGAGTAGCAGTCCAGTCATCTTTGTTCCACATCTAGTATCCTGCTATGAGTGAGTACATACCATGTTTGTCTTTCTGAGTCTGGGTTACCTCACTCAGGATGATTTTTTCTAGATCTATCCATTTGCCTGCAAACCTCATGATGTCATTATTTTTCTCTGCTGAGTAGTATTCCATTGTGTATATGTACCACATTTTGTTTATCCATTCTTCAGTTGAAGGTCATCTAGGTTGTTTCCATGTTCTGGCTATTACAAACAATGCTGATATGAACATAGCTGAACAAGTGCTCTTGTAGTATGATTGAGCATTCCTTGGGTATATGCCCAAGAGTGGTATAGCTGGATCTTGGGGGAGACTGATTCCCAATTTTCTAAGAAAGCCCCATATTGATTTCCAAAGTGGTTGTACAAGCTTGCATTCCCACCAGCAGTGGAGGCTAGTTCCCCTAGCTCCACATCCTCTCCAGCATAAGGTGTCTTCAGTGTCAAAGCACTTGCCTTATATTTAAGGCAACTTTTATAGCATGGTTCGCCCATCGGTTTGCATCGATTTATGCCTATTGGAATGGGTGTTGTTTCCCTCATTGCTTTTTCAGCCCATTTGCCATTTGTATATAGGAAGGCTACTGGTGTTTTTCTTTTCTTTTTTCTTTTTTTGGGGGAGGTTCTTTATTTTAATTTTTATTTTGCAATACAATTCAGTTCTACATATCAGCCACAGATTCCCTTGTTCTTCCCCCTTCCGCCCCCCCTCACCTTCCCCCCAGTCTGCCCCCCATTCCAATCTCCTCCAGGGCAAAGCCTTCCCCACAGACTGAGATCAACCTGGTGAACTCAGTCTAGGTAGGTCCAGTCCCCTCCTCCCAGGCCGAGCCAAGGGACCCTGCATAGGCCCCAGGTTTCAAACAGCCGACTCATGCAATGAGCACAGGACCCAGTGCCACTGCCTGGATGCCTCCCAAACAGATCAGGCCAATCAACTGTCTCACCCACTCAGAGGGCCTGATCCAGTTGGTGACCCCTCAGCCATTGGTTCATATTTCATGTGTTTCGGTTCATTTGGCTATTTGTCTCTGTGCTTTATCCAACCTTGGTCTCAACAATTCTCGCTCATATAAACCCTCCTCATTCTCGCTAATTGGACTCCCAGAGATCCACCCGGGGCCTAGTCATGGATCTCTGCATCCAGATCCCTCAGTAGTTGGATGAGGTTTCTAGCACGACAATTAGGGTGTTTGGCCATCCCATCACCAGAGTAGGTCAGTTCGGACTGTCTCTCGACCATTGCCAGCAGTCTGTTGTAAGGGTATCTTTGTGGATTTCTGTGGGCCTCTCTAGCACTTTGTTTCTTCCTATTCTCATGTGGTCTTCATTTACCATGGTCTCCTATTCCTTGTTCTCCCTCTCTGTTGTTGATCCAGCTGGGATCTCCCACTCACCCAAGCTCTCTTTCCCTCGACCCTCACCCTTCACTACCCTCACTCATGTCCAGGCTGTTCATGTAGATCTCATTCCATTTCTCTGTCATTGGGCGATCCCTGTGTCTTTCTTGGGGTCCTGTTTTCCAGGTAGCCTCCCTGGTGATGTGAGTAGCAGTCCAGTCATCCTTGTTCCACATCTAGTATCCTGCTATGAGTGAGTACATACCATGTTTGTTTTTCTGAGTCTGGGATACCTCACTAAGGATGATTTTTTCTAGATCCATCCATTTGTCTGCAAACCTCATGATGTCATTGTTTTTCTCTACTGAGTAGTATTCCATTGTGTATATGTACCACATTTTGTTTATCCATTCTTCAGTTGAAGGTCATCTAGGTTGTTTCCATGTTCTGGCTATTACAAACAATGCTGATATGAACATAGCTGAACAAGTGCTCTTTTGGTGTGGTTGAGCATTCCTTGGGTATATGCCCAAGAGTGGTATAGCTGGATCTTGGAGGAGATAGATTCCCAATTTTCTAAGAAAGCCCCATATTGATTTCCAAAGTGGTTGTACAAGCTTGCATTCCCACCAGCAGTGGAGGAGAGTTTCCCCAGCTCCACATCCTCTCCAGCATAAGGTGTCTTCAGTGTTTTTGATCTTAGCCATTCTGACAGGCGTAAGGTGGTATCTCAGAGTTGTTTTGATTTGCATTTCCCTGATGATTAGGGATGTTGAGCAATTCCTTAAATGTCTTTCAGCCATTTGAGTTTCCTCTGTTGAGAATTCTCTGTTTAGTTCGATAGCCCATTTCTTAGTTGGACTGTTGGGCATTTTGATGTCTAATTTCTTGAGTTCCTTATATATTCTGGATATCAATCCTCTGTCAGATGTGGGGTTGGTGAAGATCTTTTCCCATCCTGTAGGCTGTCGTTTTGCTTTGTTGACCGTATCCTTTGCCCTACAAAAGCTTCTCAGTTTCAAGAGGTCCCATTGATTGATTGTTTCTCTCAGTGTCTGTGCTACTGGTGTTCTATTTAGGAAGTGGTCTCCTATGCCAATGTGTTCAAGACGACTTCCTACTTTCTCTTCTAGCAGGTTCAGAGTAGCTGGATTTATGTTGAAGTCCTTGATCCACTTGGACTTAAGTTTTGTGCATGGTGATAGATATGGATCTATTTGCAGCCTTCTACATGTTGATATCCAGTTTTGCCAGCACCATTTGTTGAAGATGCTTTCTTTTTTCCATTGTGCACTTTTGACTTCTTTGTCAAAAATTATTTGTTCATAGGTGTGCGGATTAATGTCAGGGTCTTCAATTCGATTCCATTGGTCCACATGTCGGTTTTTATGCCAGTACCAAGCTGTTTTTATTACTGTAGCCCTATAATACAGCTTGAAGTCAGGGATCGTGATGCCTCCAGAGGTTGTGTTATTGTACAGGATTCTTTTGGCTATCCTGGGTTTTTTGTTTTTCCATATGAAGTTGAGTATTATTCTTTCCAGGTCTGTGAAAAATTGTGTTGGTATTTTAATGGGGATTGCATTGAATCTGTAGATTGCTTTTGGTAAGATTGCCATTTTTACTATGTTAGTTCTGCCTATTCATGAGCATGGGAGATCTTTCCATTTTCTGACATCTTCTTCAATTTCTTTTTTCAGGGACTTAAAGTTCTTGTCATATAGGTCCTTCACTTGCTTGGTTAGTTTTAACCCAAGGTATTTTATGTTATTTGTGGCTATAGTAAAGGGTGATGTAGCTCTGATTTCCTTCTCCGCTTCTTTGTCCATTGTATATAGGAAGGCTACTGATTTTTTTGAGTTGATCTTGTATCCTGCTATGTTGCTGAAGGTGTTTATAAGCTGTATCAGTTCCTTGGTGGAATCTTTGGGGTTGCTCAAGTATACTATCATGTCATCTGCAAATAGGGAAAGCTTGACTTCTTCCTTTCCAATTTGTATCCCCTTAATCTCCTTATGTTGTCTTATTGCTCTGGCTAGAACTTCAAGTACTATATTGAATAAGTATGGGGAGAGTGGACAGCCTTGCCTCGTTCCTGATTTTAGTGGAATTGCTTTGAGTTTCTCTCCATTTAATTTGATGTTGGCTGTTGGCTTGCTGTAAATTGCCTTTATTATGTTTAGGTATGTTCCCTGTATTCCTGATCGCTCCAAGACCTTTATCATGAAGGGGTGTTGGATTTTGTCAAATGCCTTTTCAGCATCTAGTGAGATGATCATGTGGTTTTTTTCTTTGAGTTTGTTTATATGGTGTATCACATTGACAGACTTTCGTATGTTGAACCATCCTTGCATCCCTGGAATGAATCCTACTTGATCATGGTGGATAATTGTTTTGATGTGTTCTTGGAGTCTGTTTGCCAGTATTTTATTGAGTATGTTTGCATCAATGTTCATGAGGGAGATCGGTCTGTAGTTTTCTTTCTTTGTTGTATCCTTGTTTGGTTTAGGAATCAGGGTAATTGTAGCCTCATAGAAGGAGTTTGGTAATGTTCCTTCTGTTTCTATTTATGGAACAATTTAGACAGTATTGGTATTAACTCTTCTTTGAAGATCTGGTAAAATTCTGCACTGAAACCATCTGGTCTTGGGCTTTTTTTGCTTGGGAGACTTTTAATGACTCTATTTCGTTAGGGGTTATTGGACTATTTAAGTAGTTTATCTGGTCTAGATTTAATTTAGGTATGTGGTACCTATCCAGAAAATTATCCATTTCTTTTAGGTTTTCCAGTTTTGTGGAATAGAGGTTTTTGAAGTATGACCTGATGTTTCTCTGGATTTCCTCAATGTCTGTTGTTATGTCCCCCTTTTCATTTCTGATTTTGTTGATTTGGATGCTCTCTCTCTGTCTTTTGGTGAGATTGGTAAGGGCTTGTCTATCTTGTTGATTTTCTTAAAGAACCAACTCTTTGTTTCATTAATTTTTTGTATTGTTCTCTTTGTTTCTATTTTATTGATTTCAGCTCTCACTTCGATAATTTCCTGGCATCTATTTTTCCTGGGAGACTTTGCTTCTTCCTGTTCTAGAACTTTCAGGTGTGCTGTTAAGTCACTAGTGTGAGATTTCTCCAGCTTATTTATGTGGGCGTTTAGTGCTATGAATTTCCCTCTTAGTACTGCTTTCATAGTGTCCCATAGGTTTGGATATGTGGTGTCTTCATTTTCGTTGATCTCTAGGAAGTCTTTAATTTCTTTCTTTATTTCTTCCTTAACCCACTGGTGATTCAGTAGGGTATTATTCAGTTTCCATGAGATTGTAGGTTTTCTGTAGTTTTTGTTGTTGTTGAAATCCAACTTTAGACCATGGTGGTCTGATAGAACACAGGAGGTTATTCCAATTGTTTTGTATCTGTTTAGATTTGTTTTGTGACCAAGTATTTGGTCGATTTTTGAGAAGGTTCCATTGGGTGTTGAGAAGAAGGTATATTCTTTTTTGTTAGGATGGAATGTTCTGTAGATGTCGATTAAGTCCATTTGAGTCATGACATCAATTAAGTCCTTTATTTCTCTGTTAAGTTTCGATTTGGGAGATCTGTCCAGTGGTGAAAGTGGGGTGTTGAGGTCTCCCAATATTAATGTGTGGGGTTTTATATGTGATTTAAGCTTTAATAATGTTTCTTTTACATATGTGGGTGCCCTTGTGTTTGGGGCATAAATGTTCAGAATTGAGACTTCATCTTGGTGGATCTTTCCTGTGATCAGTATGTAATGCCCTTCTTGATCTCTTTTGATTGACTTTAGTTTGGAGTCTATTTTGCTGGATATCAGGATGGCTACACCCGCTTGTTTCTTAAGACCATTTGATTGGAAAGCCTTTTCCCAGCCTTTTGTTTTTAGGTAGTGTCTATCTTTGAATTTGAGATGTGTTTCTTGTATGCAGCAGAAAGATGGGTCCTGCTTTCGTATCCATTCTGTAAGCCTATGTCTTTTTATAGGTGAATTAAGTCCATTGATATTGAGGGATATTAATGTCCAGTGATTGTTCATTCCTGTTATTTTTTGGTGGTGATGTGTGTGTACTTTTCTTCGTTGGGGTTTACTGCTGTGGCTTTATCTATTGCCTGTGTTTTCGAGGGTGTATCTGACTTCCTTAGGTTGGAATTTTCCTTCTAGTGCTTTCTGTAGGGCTGGGTTTGTGGATAAATATTGTTTAAATCTGGCTTTGTCATGGAATGTCTTGTTCACTCCATCTATGATGATTGAAAGTTTTGCTGGGTATTAGTCTAGGCTGACATCCATGGTCTCTTAGTGTCTGCATTACATCTGTCCAGGTCCTTCTGGCTTTCAAAGTCTCCATTGAGAAATCGGGTGTTATTCTGATAGGTTTGCCTTTATATGTCACTTGGCCTTTTTCCTTTGCTGCTCTTAATATTCTTTCTTTATTCTGTACGTTTAACTGTTTAATTATTATGTGGCGAGGGGACTTTTTTGGGGGGTCTAGTCTATTTGGTGTTCTATAGGCTTCCTGTATCTTCATAGGCATTTCCTTCTTTAAGTTGTGAAAGTTTTCTTCTATGATCTTGTTGAATATATTTTCTGTGCCCTTGAGTTGGTATTCTTCTTCTTCTACCCCTATTATTCATAGGTTTGGTCTTTTCATGGTGTCCCAAATTTCTTGAACATTTTGGTTCATGACTTTGTTGGCATTAGTGCTTTCTTTGACTGATGAATCTATTTCTTCTATTGTATCTTCAACTCTAGAGATCCTCTCTTCCATCTCTTGCATTCTGTTGATTATACTTGCATCTGAAGTTCCCAATCGTTTTCTCAGATTTTCTATTTCCAGCATTCCCTCTGTTTGTGTCTTCTTCATTTTTTTCTATTTCCCTTTTCAGGTCTTGGACTGTTTCCTTCATTTGTTTCATTGATTTTTCTTGATTTTCTTTCAGTATTTTATTGTTCTTTTCCAGGACATTATTGCTTTCTTCTAATTTGTTTGCCCTTTCCTCTAGTTGTTTACAACGTTCTTCACATTTTTTTGTCTTTTCCTCTACACGAGCCTCTAGCTTCTTCATGATGACATTCATAAGGCTATTTTCTTCTGCTTCTTCCAATTTCTGATGTTCAGGTCTAGGTGTTGGAGGAGGGCTAGGGCCTGGTGATGCTGTATTGCTATTCATTTTGTTGTATGTGTTTCTGCCTTGACGTCTGCCCATCTCCTTGTGGTTCGTTCTTGGCCTTATCCACACACTTGGTTCAGACAGAGCTGACAGATTCAGGAAGTCTCTCTCTCTTGTCCAGATGGGAGCTCTCTTGTCCAAATTGGAAGTCTGGGGCAGGATAGGAGCTCTTGTCCAGAAGGGAAGTCCGGGGGAGGATGGGATCTCTCTCTCTCTCTCTCTCTCTCTCTCTCTCTCTCTCTCTCTCTCTCTCTCCCCTCCAGACGGGAAGTCCGGGGCAAGATGGGAGCTGTGCTTCAAAAGGGAAGTCCGGGCAAGATGGGAGCTGGGGGCCAGACTCTAGGGGGGGGGTTCTTTTATTCAGTCACTTGACTAAAGGTGTTTCTCAGCTGTAATTTCTCCCAGGTATAATTTTTAGGGTAGCTGATTTACAATATTATTTCATCTGCAAGGAACAACACTTGAATTTCTTTTCCAATAAGACAGGTTCTGCTTCAGTTGTCTTATTGCTCCTGCTAGAACTTCAATTATTATATTGAATAGATGTGGAGAAAGTGGACAGCCGTTCTTCGTCTTATTCCTGATTTTAGTTGAATTGCTTTAAGTTTCTCTCCACTTAATTTGATGTTGGCTCTCAGCCTTGTATAAATTTCCTTTATTATATTTAGGTATATCCCTTGTATACCAGTTCTCTCCAAGACTTTTACCATGAAGGGTGGTTTGATTTTCTCAAAGGATTTTGACCAATGAGATGATAAAAATGTTTTTTTTTTTCGTTCAGCTTGTTTATATGGTAGATTACACTGATAGATTTTTATATGTTGAACCATCCTTGCATCTCTGGGATGAAGTCTAATTGATAATGGTGAATAATCTTTTTGATGTATTCTTAGATTCTGTGTTTGAGCATTTTATTGAGTACTTATCATTCTACATCTAATTAATGTATGTTGGCTCCAGTATTTCTCTGTTTAGTTTTTGTCTGGATGACCTCTCCATAGTTGAGAGTGTGATATGGAAGTCTCCCACTATGAATGCATGAGAGTTGATGTGTGATTTAAGATTTCGTAGTGTTTCCTTTACAAACATGAGTGCAGAGGTACATTTTAGATAGACAGATGGTCTTCAAACACTTCAGAGACCTGCAGAGTATAGCATTTAAGATGTTTTAATAGCATTAGTCTTTTCATGACAGTGAGATATGTTTGCTTCTGACAGCAACAATCTACTTCAAAAGAGGCTGATGGGCATCAAAGAACCTCCATATAAAGTTTGCATTCAAGGTGCCAAAGATAGCCATTTTGGCAAGAAACTGCTTTTGCCTCAACTGCATAGAGTAAGCTGTCCAAATTGCATAAGAAGAATACAAAAAGAGGGTAACTGCTAAACTTTGCCCAAACAAGGTTAGACAGTCCAACAAATCCCTGCTTCACAGAGAAAAATCTGCCAGATATTCTAGGCCCTTAGTCCAAAGATGGATTCCCCAAGTTGGAAAGGACCCTTGGTTAACTTTCCAGGAAGCTAGCTGTTTCTGTCATTTCTATAGTTTTGGAAATTGCTTCTTTTGCATTTCTTGTAGACTCTCAGGACATTGATGGGGTTGAAGACTATACAGTTGTAGTTACAGTGTTCCCTGTTACCAAATCCAGGAAAGAAACTACACAGGAGATATAAAGTTTATAAAAGGTTGAAAGACAAAAAAGCTTGAATTGTTTAAAGAATCGTTTAAGGTGTAAAAGATATTTTTAGGTTGGTAAAACAAGGTATGATAAAAATATTTTAGGTATAAAACTTTATATTCTTCAAGATAGGATAGATAATAGAATTTTTTTCTTCATTTATGCCAAATAGAAATAGACTGCTCATTGTGAATGTAATTCTTACTTAACAAATGTTTTTCTTGTATATAGTTTTACTGTGTTAGAGTTAAAACCTTTCCTTTTAATTTAGAAGACAAGGGGAAATTTTTTTTGGCTTGTCTTCAGTGTTGTTCTTTTTTTCCTTTTTCTTTATGATGAAATTTTGTACTCACTCTACATATCATCCACAGATCCCCCATCCTCTGTCCTCCCTCCTCTCTTCTCCCACACCCAGCCCTCTTTCCCAAGCCACCCCGCATCCCCACATCCCCCAAATCGAGGTCCCTCATGGGGAGTCAGCAGAGCCCAGCACACTGAGCCTAAACAGGTCCTAGCCCCTTCCTACTGCATGAAGGCTGTGCAAGGCGTCACACCACAGGCACAGGATTCCCAGAAGTCTGCCCATAGACCAGGGTCAGATGAAAGTCTTATAAAATAATCCTTTTGTACACTGTAAAATTATGCCTCTGCGTATGGCACCTTCTGACTGGTTTAATAAAAAGCTCAATAGCGAGGCAGTAGTGGATAGTTGGACTTCCAGGCACAAAGAGAAACAGGGAGGAGGGTTAGAGGTGTGAGGAGGCTGGCGGATGTGGTTGTCACAAAAGCCTTCAGTGTCCCTCTTTTCATTGAGTCTACAACCACATACCACTGTAAATGTAGCTACAGTCAGCAGGAGCATGGATGAGGGACTTCCACATGGTCTCCATCAGCATCATGTTCATGCACCTCAGCATGGTCTCCAATGTAAGTACAAGCCATGAACACCATCATAGCCCATGGCATGAACATCAACATAGCCTCAGGTGATTCTGCAGGCCACTCAAATAAACATGCTCCTCAGTGGCAGCATGGCTCAAAGACATCAACATGGCTTCAGGTAGCTGCAAAGATCATGCAGATACAAATGTCTTTTGATGGCAACAAAAGTCACAGACATCAACTATGCCCATGGCTATGTACCCGTTGCCCCTCATGGCACACCCTCTGCAGCAGTATAGGCCATTCACACAAACATGGCTTCTGGTGACTACCGGACCATGGATACTAATCTGGCCTCCTTTAGTAGTACAGACTACAGACGACTACCTGGCCTCCACAGTAGCAAGGGACTTGGATATCAACATGATCTCAGGTGGCAGCACAGAAGATGAACATCTCCATGAACCTTGAGCTTTAACCAACTGGGTAAGTCAACCATGGCTATCAATATAACTCTGGGGCTGCATGAATTAGAGAGTTTTTTTTTAAGAAGATTCAATACAGAAAGTGAACCATTTTGTCTTGGACATTCTGTTATTTCTCAGCACCAGAGTAATCATATGCCTAGGCAGCATGTTTAAGAGCTAAGTGTGCAAGTTTGAGGATGCTGCACAGTACCCTGTCAGCCAGACAGAGCATCAACATATTCCCCCATCCACTGAAGCCTTCTCTCACACCTATGACCACTGTTGTGTCTCTAATCCCACCTCTCCACACACACTTCCCACTCTGTTCCTCCATCTTTCCCATCTCTCCATCCCATATTCATTTGTCTTCGTGGCATTGGAACCTGCAGTTTGTCATACAGTATGTTTTTTCCAAAACAGCTTTACATTCAATTGTTCATTGCAAGTTGATGATCTGGTTCGAGGTTTCTGGTTTGTAAAGCACCATTGGCAAGACTCATCTCAGATATACTGCTCTTGTACAGTGTCAGGGTTATGTTGGAGCTAGGAAGGGCATCTGGGGCAGGGTTCTTGGGAGCTTTTGGCTCCTGCACACATACACACACCCTTCAAGTTGTCTCCCCCCAATTTTGATGAATTTCTAAACAGACTTATTAAATGAGAAACACAGAGCCAAATACAGACATATTAGCCATAGAAGTCACAACAATAGCTGTGAACTAACCTTAGCTCATGACCTCACCATAGCTTGCCAAAAGAGCGTCTTCCTGACTAAACTGTGCCTTTATTATCTTGCTGTTCTGCCTTCTCATTGGCTCGAAGCCCAGCCACATCACCTCCTCATCACTGCCTATCTATATAGACCTCCAGGTCTCTATGGTTGGTACTGGGATTAAAGGTCTGTGTCACCATGCTTGGCTGTGTTCTTGAACACAGAGACTCTGCTTGACATGTGATCAGATTAATGGCATGTGCCACCACTGCCTGACTTATGTTTAAGGCTGGCTATGACCTCTGATCTCCAGGCAAACTTTATTTACTGTCTTACAAATAAAATATTACATTTCTGCACAAATATAGTATCACCACACCCCAAGGTTCCTGGGGCTAGACCTTTATGCTTGTAGCAGCTCCACTGCCCCATGCTCTCCATCTCCCATTAGGGAAAGCAGCCCAGGTTACATGGCTCTGTTCCTCCATCTTTCTAATTTCATGAGTCTACTTTTATAAGCATCTTCCCATATGACTTGACTTTTTGTTTTATTTTTATTTTAATTTTTATTATTCATTTATTTATTTTATATCTTGTCTTTAGTCTTGCCCCATGCTCCCCTCCCAGTCCCCCCTCCAAAACCGCTCCCAGATCCCTTCTATTTCAGCTCCATGCAGGAAAGGGCAGGTCTCTCATGAGTATCAATAAAACATAGCAAAGCCAGTTATTATGAGACTAAGCACCGCCCATGTATTAAGGGTGGTCAATGTGACCAGTTTGAGTAGGGTCCCAAAAGTCAGTAAAAGAATCAGAGAAAGCCACTGGTCCCACTGTTATGAGAACCACAAGTAGGCCAACCTACACAACTGTAATATATGCAAAGTACATTGGTCAGTCCATGCAAGTTTCTTTGTTGCTGGTTCGGTCTACCTATGATCCCACAATAGTTAATTGTGTGAGACGTTCTATGGTGTGCTTGACCCCTCTGGTTCCTACAATCCCTTCTCTGTTGCAGGAATCCTGAAATCCACCTAAAGTTTGGCTGTGGAAGACTTGTTTTTTTTTTCTTTTAGGTTATTCTGGAGCTACTGCTGTCTCTGCAGACTCCTTTACTCTGCACTACCCTTCGGAGCCTCCATGGGTCTTTCAGACTCCACAGAGTCCTGAGTCATGTATACTGCTGTCTTCATTTTTTTCTCTGATCTACAATTATTTTTAATGTCACAGATGTTTATTTATCTTAATAGAAACTTTTTGTACATATTAGTCCAAACATGCATTTTTCCCTCCTCCAAAACTTAACAATCACTTTTATTATTCCTGCTTTTATGAGATCACTTCTTTTAGACCTTCTGTATACATGAAATGAAACAGCATTTTGTCTCACTATATTTTATGTGTATATAAAATATTTGTATCCATTTACATCTTAGTGAGCATCTATCTTACTATTGTGATTACATCTGCAATGAGCACAGGAGTACAGGAATCTTTTCAAAATCTTGATTGCAATTCACTTTCATAAACAACCAGCAAAGGGATTCATTGGTCACAATGCAGTTGTATTTTAGTATTTGAGTTACCACCACAATATTTTCCATCATGGCTACACCAATTTACATTTCTACTATCAGTTTGCCATCCTTCTCCTCTATAGATCCTCAAATAGTTGCTAACGTGTGTTTTTATACTGAACATTCAAATATGAGCAAAGGAATAATGAATTCTAGTTTTCACTTTGAACTTTTTGTGCATAAATTATTCATAATACTAAACATAATTTCACTTATCTGATTGTCCATTGTACTAGGGGTTGCTACATGATACAAAACTTTATGGTTATCTACAAACAACCTATCTCTAAGGTTACTTTGATTTATGTGCCTCTGGCCCTTTTCAAGTGGGGTGTACTAATATATTCTTTCTGGCACTAGGGATGGCTCCGCCATTAAAGGCTAGGCTAATAACTAAGTATAATACATTCTTTCACGTATCTGAAACAATCTATACCTTATGAATCAGAATGTTGTCTTAGTCACTGTTCTACTTCTGTGAAGAAACTCCATGACCTCGGCAACACTTATAAAGGAAAGCTGTTAATTGAGAGCTTGTTAACAACTTCAGAAACTGGATCCACTCTCACCTTCACAGGGAGCAAGGCAGCCAGGCATGAGAGATATGGTGCTGGAGAAGTAGATGAGAGCTACACACTGACCAGTAGACAGACAGACAGACAGAGCTTGGTCCTGGCATAGGCTTTTGAAACCTCAAAGCCCATCCCCAGTCACAAACTTCCTCCAACAAGGTTAAGCCTGCTGATCCTTTTAATCCTTTTAAGGAGTTGGACTCCCTGGAGACTAAGCTTTTAAATACTTGAACTGATGGGGACATTCTCATGATAACAAATGTTGTTATGATCTTACTTTGATTCTCAATCTACTTTTGTGGATCTTTACTCAAATTTGGGCTCTTACTCTGTCATATTCTTGTTAAATGAGTATATTTTTCCCTGAATGATCCAACGAAGAAAGATGTGCCTATTATTTTGTATTTTCTTGGTATTCTGAAACAAAGATTGCTTGTCTTGTTAAGACTAAAAATAGACTAAAAGCACGCAAACAAATAAGTGCTTTTAGTCTACTTTTCCAACACTGACTGTCACATTTTTAACCAACATTATAAATTAAGCTACAATACTGCAATTTGTTTGAGGCAGCCAATTTCACAAAGAGTCAGTAGAAAGTTCAGAAATACTCAATATGTTTGTGAACTAATGGCAGCTATAAAGGCTGATTTATACTTATGATAAATTCATAATTAAGGGCTGGAGAGATGACTCAGAGGTTAAGAACACTGACTGCTCTTCCAGAGGTCCTGAGTTCAATACCCAGCAACCACATGGTGGCTCACAGCCATCTATAATGAGATCTGGTGCCCTCTCCTGGCGTGCAGGCATATATGGAGGCAGAATGTTGTATACATATAAATAAATCTTAAAATAAAAAAAATTCATAATTAATACATAATTTCACCACTACTTAATTTTTTAATAAAATATGTGATACTTTCAGAAATTATTGGTGTTTGTTAATTTTATTTAGTTTTCACTTTTATAAGATTGCACTTGCTTATACCGATTCTTTGTTTGTTATTGTTTCTGTTTTGCATGTTCAGTTTGTCAAGACAGAGTTTCTCTGTGTAATACCTCTAGTTGTCTGGGAACTCATTTTGTAGGTCATGCTGGCCTGGAACTCAGATCTGCCTGCCTCTGCCTCCCGAGTGCTGGAATTAAAGGCATGTACCATCTTGCCTGGCTGCTTGTTCTTCTTAAATCAATTATAGTGCTTTTTCTACTATTTGGATTATAAAACAATAATATAGGAAAACATTCCTGGGCAAATATGGTTAAAATTTATTATTTTCAAATTATACTTTCCAATTCTGTGGGAGCCCACAACTGACTCAGTTTCCCAGTTTGAATCTGAAGTCTATTCTGAGTCATTAGAGTTCAAGCTTGCTTGCTCTGGGTCTGTGAAAATGCCCTGATTCACTCACAAAGTCTCCTTGAAGGGCTGTGAGAAAGTCCTGTTTAGCCCATACTAAGAAACATAAGATCCAGCTAGATGCAGGCTGCTGATGCCAGACAGAGGAACTTCGAGGTAGAAAATAAAACCACCTGCTCCTTGATGCCAGGCAAGATAGATAGTTGTTGAATGCCTGTGTTGTGCATTGTTCTACCTCTGCCCTTCAAGACTTTACATATGCTGGCTTGAAATAAACTTGGGACTGTCCAGCATTGACTGGCAGTTGTCTGGACTCTGTTATGTCTTCTTCATTGTGTCTACCATCCACATGTCTCCACCCAGCTACCCAGTTACTGGTCAGCAAACTTCGACACAATGCCTGAAAACTATATTGATTTTGGCAATCAAGTGGAAAACCAGTATTTTGGTTTTTTGAGACAGAATTTCTCTGTATAACAGCCTGGCTGTCCTAGAACAAGCTGCTTAGACTAGGCTGCCCTCAAACTCAAAGATCCACCTACCTCTGCCTGGCTTATTTTTACTTTTCTTTATTGCTTTTATTAAAATTTATGATTCATTTCATATACCAAACAGATTTTGCCCTCCCTCTTCTCCTCCCATTCCCTGCTCCCACCTCCGTTCTACCCCCTCATCCACTCTTCCTTCATCTCTATTCCCAAAGGATAAAGACTCCCATTGGAATCAACAATGCATGGTATGTCAAGTTGAGGCAGCACCAAGCTCCTTTGCCCTGCATCAAGGCTTAGCCAGTCTGAGTGAGGCCTCCCACAATAAGGAATAGGTTGCAAAAAGCCAGATCATGCACAAGGAACAGCTCCTGGTCCCACTGCTAGGGGTACCAAAAACAGACCAAGCACACAACTGTCACCCACATGAAGAGATTCTAAATTGGTCTCATGTAAGCTCCCTAGCTGTCATTCTAGAATCCTTGAGCTCCTATGAGCTCTTGTCAGCTGTCACTGTGGGTTTTCCCATCATGGTCTTGACACCTCTTGCTCATATAATCCCTCCTCATTCTCTTCACCTGGACACCCAGACCTGGGACCAGTGATTCCCTGTGGATCTCTGCATCTGCTTCCTTAAGTTACTGGATGGAGGTTCTATGATGACAATTAGGGTTGTCACCAGTCTCATTACAGTAGATGGCCAGGTCAAACATGCTCCCCACTATTGTTAAGTTTCCTGGCACCAGATTTCCTCCTAACCCCATAATGGTCACCTCTATAAAGATATCTCTTTTATTGCTCTCCCTCTCCATCCCTCACCCAACTTGATCATGCTGTTCCCTCAGGTCCCCATCTCCCATTCCCTCCTCTCGAATCCTCCACCACCATTTTACCCAGGAGATCTCACACATTTCACTTTCCCAGGACAAACAATGAGCCCTTCTTGGGGTCCTCCTTGTTACCTAGCTTCTATGGAGATGTGGATTGTAACTTGGTTATTGTTTGCTTTACATCTAGTAATCCACAGACAAGATGGGACAGAGGTCTTCCACGTGAGCAGCAGCAGCAGCAAACAGTCAAGTCCAGGCCTGACCCCGAGCTCACAACTTGGAGCAATCCTAAACCAACACACAAGCCTCCAGCGAAGGGTGACTTGCATCTCAAGGCTGGAGTCAAGACGAAGCAAGAGGCCAAGAGTGTCCTTAGGGGAGCCACAGCTAGCTGCACAGAAGCGGGTGCCTGTGGCAAAGCCCCGAGGAAGTAGAGAGGAGCCCTGGCGCTTCCAAGTGGCCAAGGCCATCTCCAGCGAGTCAGGTGCTGGGGGAAAGACTCCAGGCCACTGGATGGAGGAAGGGCCCCCAGCTGATTCTTTGGAGGCCTGCCTCAACTCTGACAGCTCTCCTCTTTCCTCTGTTCTGCAGCTGCAGCGGACTGGGTGCAAGAGGAGGGGAAAAAGCACCTGGAAAGCTAAGGAGGCCCTTAGCCCTGGAGCAAAGATGTCTCAGGGCAAGTCAGATAGTTGCCAAGATCCAAATGGCCATAGAGTTGCTAGGCATCCCTTTGCAGAAGATGCCTCCAGTCTCCTAGCATGCTTCCCACTGGGTGGCCAGGAACCAACTTTATTCCACACTGAAGAAGACAACCTGTCTCGGGCATGCAGAAGGAACTTCAAAACACCAGTCTATTTGGGTCCTGCACATGACAGGCTAGCGCAGAACTCGCAGCAAGGACGCCTTGCTGAGCCCCTTGACTGCCCCTGGAAAACTCGATGCCAAGACACAGCCGAAGAATCAGCCCTGGCAACAAGAGGAAGAGTCCAGTCCACAGATACACATTGGCAAGCCATTTCATACCCAGACTGAGAGCACCACAATCTTCCTGCTGCAGAAGTTCCCTGAGCTGAGGCTGCAAGCCCTGAGAGCCCGCATCCAAGGTGCATGAGCCAAGAATCCTCAAGGTAGGCAAACCAAGATGATTGCCTTCCAGTCTCAAGCCACAAGCCCAGGCCAGAATGTAGAGTCTGGACCCGGGGAAGTGGTCTCCTCCGCAAAGAGCAACCTCCAGGAGGCCTCTGTCCACAGGGTGCCACAGAGTGCACCTTGCCTACAGTCCAGGGTCAGTAACAAGCCCCAGCCTAAGAAACCTGCCCCACTCATGGCCAAGTCCATCAGGCATTACAAGGAGAGGCTTTCTTAAAGGTGACCCGAGGATGCTCTCTCCCTTGGAATTGCTGGCAATCCTCTGAACCAGACCTCCTCTCCTTTCTTCCTGGAGAGACCAGGCATAGCAGTGCCTGCTTGCTCCAGGTATTCTTCTTGCTCCAACTCCTGGCTGCCATCTCCTGAGACCCTGGGCAGGCTTCCCTGCCTGCTCCCTAGTCCCATCTATGCTTTTGGCCCAACTGGAAGCACCTAGGCCTCCACCTGCAAAGAGAGCTTTGTTCCAGAGTAAATACTCCACTTTGGATTTTGCCTCCACCCAACACTGTAGTGGGTAGCCATTCCAGCTTTCCGTCTGCAAGTTCCTACCCCCACTGAGGCTTCGGTAACTATTACACCTACAATGGAGAGTGAAGGGAGGGCCCTGAAAACCTGAGATCCGGATAGGCATCGCTCTCTTGCTTGGACTGTGGACGCTAGAGGTAGACAGAGGAGAGTTCTCCAGAGAACTCCGCCGGACTGTGCTGTGTCTTTCACAGAACTTGCAACCTACCTTTCCCTTCATTTGTAAGTTATGCCATTACATAAATCTCCCTTTTAACTACGTGGAGTGGCCTTAATAATTTCACCAATATCTGGCACTCACGTGGAGCAAGTCCCAAAGGCTTGTGTGGCTCCTGTCCTCTGCTTCCTCCCCAGCTGGTGGGCACTTGAAGCTACAGGTTACCACCTGCAGAGTTCTGTAAAACCAGGAAAAACCTACATGGTTCCATTCCTAAAAAGGAACTACTGATCTCAGTCCCAGACCAGCAAATCGCTGTGAGTGGGGCTTCCTGAGTCCTGGCTCTCTGCTCTAGCCCTAGGCTTCCACAGTTTCACCTAGTTAAAATAGACAGGGCACTGACCCCTGTCCCTGGGGGGGGGGGGGGTTTGGAGCCATGCCTGCTGACAGAACTATTGTCTGTAGAGGCAGAGAGGGGCTTAGAGTGGCCTGGAAGTCTCCAGGCCCTGAAGCTCCAGGGGGTCACCGGAAAAACTGTCTGCTGCCTGTGCTCACTCTGCTGCCAGACAAGGCATTCCACAGGACCTGCTTTAGCGCTATACCAACGCCTCCTTCTGGATGAAAAGTCCTACTACACCCCCAGAACCGCGGAAAGCTATGATAGCCAAGGCAGTGTCTTATCTCAAGTAAAAGTACTTGATAATTTTATACCTTAAAATTGACTAACAAAGTTTGAGTAATTCTTGTAATATGGCTGACAACATTACCTCACAAGAATTTAAAAACTTTTTGTCTGCATGATGAATATCATTCTCCTGGAAATATATGACCTTCCTCGGGCATATTTGTCCTGTACCATTTTGGCATTCATTGTAATAATTCACACAGTGTTCTGTGGGGTGTTTACCCACCAACCCCACAGTTCACCAGAGTTTTCTTGAGTGTGAGCAGCAGGAAATATTAGATAGAAGGATTTATTGCGGAGAATATTGCAGAGATAAACAGATAGAATATAAAGGATAGCCTTGAAAGGGCCTGGAACATTTTCCAAAGGGCCCCGACTGTCTCTGCCCCAGGGTATTTATAGAGACGCCAAGGGGGTGGAGCAAAAGACCTCCTCCCCCAGCACAGCCAAGTGCAGACCATCTCAGACACCTGCACTTAGGCCTGTGGTCCTAATCATCTTCTCCATGCAGACCTGCTGGGTAAAGCCATGAGAAACCTGAAAATGGGCTCCCACAGGTCTCCCCCTTCTTAATATATAAAAAATAACTCATTAATAGCTTACACCTCCCAGTACGGGAGTAGAGGACGATATAGATGGCATTTCTCTTTTGAATTAGGTCCAAGGTGACTACAGCAGTCCTTAGCTGCATCAAGCCCTCTTTAAACCAAAAACTCTTAAGGCAACTACTAACTTAAAGAATCCCTTAGCTTCATCATTACCATTAACAGGTTAACATAAATATTGCTATACATATTCTCAATTCTCCCAGTCTTACAACACAAAGCAAACTCTTAACAGAACCATTTGAATTCGCATATATGGTGCTACATATAGTTAACAATTTTCTCCGTCTTACAACTTTAACTCTTAATCATTTGAATTTTCTTGCTAACACAACATAGGAAAATCTTCGATGTATTCACATCAAACTTAAATATTTCCTTAACTCCACAAAACCAGGGTGCATTAATATCAATAGGTTAAACATAATTTCTGCAAACAGAATTCAACCTCATAACTCCTTTAGAATTTTGTAAACAAAATCTCAAACGTAGTTAGGAAAAAAACCCCAAAATTTTACAATTCCTACAAACCCATATTGAAAAGCAATATTCTCAATCAAGAGCAGTTTCTTAAACTCTTTACACTTTAATGTAATCTTAGTATACCCATTTGCATTTCTTACTAACAAAACATAACATAATTCACTCAAATAAAATATTTTTTAAATTAAATAGACTAAAGAATATTAACTCTTCCTTTTCTTTATAATTTTTTAAGCAAAACCTCAAGCCTAGTTAGAAAACCCAAACTTTTCTGTTTAAACAGTTCCATTTGTAACACAAAACCAGTTCTGTACACAATTCCATTTTTACATAAACAGTTCCAATTTTAATCCAATTCCAGAAAATAGTTCCCAGGTCATTACTATAAGTAAACTCAAAATTGTCTCATTGCAATGAAATCTCTATTGTTCATTTTGTTTCTTAAGTCCCAACATTCAAATGATAAATTCTGGTACTAGCCTTCCAAACATGAAGAAATCCATAACCAAATCTTTTTGTAGTTTTATCTCATTTTAAGTTCAAAAAGTTCAAAAAAGTAAATTCTGGTATCAGGCTTTCTCTTCCAAATATGAAGAGATGTTTTACAAACAAAACTTTTCGCAGATAAAAATTTTTGTTCAAACAAGTGTCTCTGCAACTTTTATTCTCAAGCCAGAGACCTTTTTAGTTACAGTAATATTTTAAATTGCACCATTTTTGCTGTTAGCTCAGGTTTTTCTGTGTTGTGTTGATTTTCCACAGATCTCAGCTGCGGATGCCTGTTGTGCTGGTTCTGGCGTCCACCATTCTTAGCTTCTTAGCAGTTTCTGGAACTTTTGAAAACATTCAGACTGCCTGCTTTGCAGTCTACTGTGACACTGCCTTCTGTGTCTCAGGTTCTTTCAACCAAATACATTAAGAATAGACTCACACTTAACATTTACACTTTACAAACTCACATAACATTTTTTGCCTTGCAAAGCATTTAGACTCACATTCAACATTTACATTTTACAAACTCACATATAACATTAACATCTATTTATTTATACTCCTTAAGGAAACTATAGAACTACTTTAGCAAATGTATTTCTTATTATTTCTTATATACTTATCTTATTTCTTATTTAAACTTAAATTTAAAACTAGCATCTTAAAAGCTTACTACATGTCTTAAGACTACCTTAGATAATTCTTGCAAGCTTATATTCTTTTTTTTTTTTTTTTTTAATTTTTATTTTGCAATACAATTCAGTTCTACATATCAGCCACAGATTCCCTTGTTCTCCCCGCTCCCGCCCCCCTCACCTTCCCCCCAGCCCGCCCCCCATTCCAATCTCCTCCAGGGCAAAGCCTTCCCCACAGACTGAGATCAACCTGGTGGACTCAGTCCAGGTAGGTCCAGTCCCCTCCTCCCATGCTGAGCCAAGGGACCCTGCATAGGCCCCAGGTTTCAAACAGCCAACTCATGCAATGAGCACAGGACCCGGTCCCACTGCCTGGATGCCTCCCAAACAGATCAGGCCAATCAACTGTCTCACCCACTCAGAGGGCCTGATCCAGTTGGTGACCCCTCAGCCATTGGTTCATAGTTCATGTGTTTCGGTTCATTTGGCTATTTGTCTCTGTGCTTTATCCGACCTTGGTCTCAACAATTCTCTCTCATATAAACCCTCCTCATTCTCGCTAATTGGACTCCCAGAGATCCACCTGGGGCCTAGTCATGGATCTCTGCCTCCAGGTCCATCAGTAGTTGGATGAGGTTTCTAGCACGACAATTAGGGTGTTTGGCCATCCCATCACCAGAGTAGGTCAGTTCGGATTGTCGCTCGACCATTGCCAGCAGTCTGTTGTGGGGGTATCTTTGTGGATTTCTGTGGGCCTCTCTAGCACTTTGTTTCTTCCTATTCTCATGTGGTCTTCATTTACCATGGTCTCCTATTCCTTGTTCTCCCTCTCTGTTTTTGATCCAGCTGGGATCTCCCACTCACCCAAGCTCTCTTTCCCTCGACCCTCGCCCTTCACTACCCCCACTCCTGACCAGGCTGTTCATGTAGATCTCATTCCATTTCTCTGTCGTTGGGCGATCCCTGTGTCTTTCTTGGGGTCCTGTTTTCCAGGTAGCCTGCCTGGTGATGTGAGTAGCAGTCCAGTCATCCTTGTTCCACATCTAGTATCCTGTTATGAGTGAGTACATACCATGTTTGTCTTTCTGAGTCTGGGATACCTCACTCAGGATGATTTTTTCTAGATCCATCCATTTGTCTGCAAACCTCATGATGTCATTGTTTTTCTCTGCTGAGTAGTATTCCATTGTGTATATGTACCACAATTTGTTTATCCATTCTTCAGTTGAAGGGCATCTAGGTTGTTTCCATGTTCTGGCTATTACAAACAACGCTGATATGAACATAGCTGAACAAGTGGCAAGCTTATATTCTTAAGGGAACACTACAGATCTATTTTATAAACTTATATAGGGTTATCATTAGCATATATCTAATTTAGCAAACATCTAAAGATTTCTTAAAACAGATATAACAGAATTTTTACGAACTCCCATATCTTACTTTCATCTTTTTCTATTTCTTACTCTTAATTATTATCACTATCTCTATTAGAAAGATTCTCTTAACTAGACAGGAAGTACGTACATCATTTCTAAAGTTTAGAGTTTATAGTCAGCTTTGCTATAAAGCACTGGGATTTAGTGAGTGTTGCTGTTATAGAATTGTGATAGTTGTTGCTAGGGGACTCTAACCTTCTCAGGATGAAACCACACTCCAAAGTTGCCAGTTCTCTCAGCCATTCCAGACCGGCAGAGATGCACTGTCAGCGGTAACCGGTTTTTAACTAGAGGCTGTCCCTTCACCCAAATTCATAATAGTCCCCAAAGTGCTTCAATTCAGACAAACATTTCTATTACAGCAGTACTTTTGGTGCTTTCTACTGAAAAACTTCACTTCATGCTGAGCCTGAAATTTCCGTATTTAGCTGCTGTAAAGGTGTTCTGCAAAGACTGCACAGCTATTAGGTGATATAAAGTATTTTTCTAAAGGAGCTAGTAAGGCCAAAATTGGTACAGCTCTGAATTCTATTTCCACATTGTTTGCATTAACCAGTGACAAAACCTCAGAAACACTAATCCAGCCACTTTCATTCTGGTTCCTTTATAGGAACCTCATTGGAGCTGACTTTTCCTTAGTTCCACGCTCCTTACCAAATGCTCTGGTAACCACGGAGCTTCATTCTCTTGTGAAAAACCACAAACATGTCCTCGTCCCCATATGAACACAGGATCGGGACCCTTCCATAATCCCGAGCAGGGATCTTTCCATCTTAAACTTTTGCTATTTTGATGAAGAGCATGTGACTGTTGAGCCATTTCCACTTGGGATAATGCTCAGCCATTGCATTACCCTCAGCTAAAGGACCAGGAAGACTGGAGTGAGCTCTAATATGGCCCACAAAGCATGGCAGCTTTCTTTTGTGAATAGCCTCTTGAATTTGTTGAAACATTTTGACTTGATTGTTTTTAGTTCCAATATTTTCACCAAAACTGTTACTATTCAAAGGCGTCAAGGACATAGATGTTCTTTCATGAAAGGTATCCTTCATTAGCTTACTTTGAGAAAAAGCACTTTCAGGATTTAGTATTTTCATTTCATTAGCTTTAACTCCTGATGTTATTAGCAGCTGTGATATTTAGCATTGATTTCTTATAAGGAACTTTCAGGTGAAGCAACTCTTTTGTAAGACAGCTAGATTTTCTGAAGTTTGTTTCCTATCTGTAAAGCAGTCATTTTTGAATGCCTGTTTCCTTGTCTTCTTATTAGATTTACAAAGGAATCACTCATTGCAGGCTGTTCATTTAAGGCAAAGAACTTAAATTTCAACATAAGTTTCTTCATATCTAAGACAAAGTTCAGTGTATCAACTGCTTTCCCTTGTTTTAAGGATTTTAAAGTGGCTTGTTTGTTCTTATAGGTAGCTTTTTGTCTTCCAGCTACTATAAAAAGTTTGCACAACTATTAGGGTAAATAAGGCATTTGACCAGTGGGGCCCCAAACCTAGAAGCACCTAGTTCCATATCCTTTCAATTTTTCACTGGAACTGACACTTAAACTCTTAGACGATTTTCCTCCTTATTCTTTTAAAAGCTGTATTTTAAGTTTACCATGAACATATTTTCTAGCTGACAAAAGTGTTTCAGGGCAATGTCGCCATCTTTAGCAGAAAAACTACATTTCCCAGAATGCATTTCTCTTATAAGGGACTGATATTATTAGGGACTGATATATCAGTCATTTCCCATAGTTCTTTTCAGGTCTGAGAGTCAACTGGTTCTTTACCAGACTTGCTTACAAATTCTTGCCCGGGAGGTTTGAACAAAGTTTTTGCTTTTGCAAGAGGAGATTTGAACAAGCATTTTACATTTTCAACTATAGGACATTGGGAGGTTTCTGGTCTCTCCTCAGCTGGCTTTAACAGGTGTCTCTCCTTCATTTGACACTGGCCCCAAATCAGAACCGCACCTGCCTCCATAGCCCGCATTGAGGCTGGCATTTCTGATAGCAACTTTCCTAGGGGCTTGTGTTTTTGTCTTAGCCAGTCAGTGAAAAACAAAATCATGTACAACAGCTTTACCATAGCTCTTTCAGACAGATTTTCTCCCACTGATTTTATTCTCATTTTGCTTGTTCCTTTCCCCCGCAGATGCAGAGCTTCAGGTATCTGTCTGCAACTCTGCACCTATGCTAGCTAGCTGCTTTTGGAAGTAGGGGCTTTATTTCTCCCCTGAATCTGCCTCAAATTCTAGCTGCTTTTCACAGGTCATGCATTTTTCTGGGGGAGGATTATGTCCCTTGTGTTTCTTCAGAGTCTTTCTCCCAGGCAGTTCCCAGTTTGGTCTCAATTTATCCCCTCTACCCCAGAAACATTTCCAACACTACAGTGGTGGCTTTCCCTGCTACTGAAGGTAGAGGCTTTTTTGTCCATTTGTTTTCAGGGTCTGTGTGGTTTGCATACAGACTGAAAATCTAACAAGGGAGGTTTTTGCCATTTCTAAACTCCCATTAGGACAAGTGCTTTGCCTCATCAGGCCTTCACCTGGCCCAGTCCCCCAGTGGGTTGTGTTTGCTTGTCTGGATGCTCAAGGACAGAGCTTATGCCAGAGGCAATCACCCCTTAGGGCTACACTCCCTCATCTCATGGGAGTCAGTTGAAACAAAGCTTTTCTCAAAGAGCTGCTTTCTCTGACAGAAAAGAAAGCTTTACTCCTGGATAGTTCTGTTCTGCCCTGGCTGGGCTCTTTCCCAGCAGACCAACTGCTTCAGACACAGTTCAGCTTTACTGTTTTCCTAGGAAGGTCCTTACTCTGATAGGAAAGCTTTTCTCAGGTTTCTTTTTGCAGCTGTGGACCTACCAACCCGGGACTTGTAGGAAAGTGGACAACTGTGCTGTTCCCACTGGCTTTAGTTTTGTTTGTTCATTAGCAATCTTCCCCTGGGTCCTCCACCTTCCTGCCTCAGCCCTGTGCTCCTGGAAGTCTACAACTGCAGGAACCCTAATATCCCAGAAATGCACTCCAACTTAGAGATGCTGGCCAGTTGACTCTGGGTTTTTGCTCAGAAGAGAGGATACAATGTAACAGTTTGCATTGCTTCAGGGGATCTTTGCTTTAGGACAATTGGGAGCACCTTTTCATTCTGAAATGCTCACTCACAAACAAAACCATTGATGCCAAGCTTTTCAGTTGCAGCCAAGCTGAGGCTTTTTTGCTTTTCTCAGGTAAAGTTTCCTGCCTTTTTGGGCTCTCTGTAGCTCTTTACCCACACTCTCCCTAGTGTTTCCCTTAGGGGACTTTAACCCACTGACTTTTACTAGCTTGAAGAGACAGAGCTTAGAAGAGGTTTTTAGGAACTCCATCCCTGCCTCCTGCATTGCAGGGAGGATTTTTAAAGCTTGAAAGAAAGTACTTGGAGAGGTTTTGCTGTCTTAAGAGGTTTGCTGTTTTCCCTCAGCTAATCACAGGTGGTTCCCATACTAATATCTTCAGGTGATTTTAATTTGTCCTTCTGAGAGAGAAAGTTAAAGGCTTTAGTTTTTAACCTTTTTTTTTAAAGAGAGCTTTTAGTTTGAGAGAGAAAGATTAAGGCTTTTTAGAGAGATTTTTCCCCAAGTTTTTCAAGAAAAACACTTTAGTTTAAGAAAAGATTTTTTTCCCTACCAGAGAAAGACCAACTTTTCCCAAAACTGCTGAACTTTAAACTTTTTGGCTTTTTACACCCCCATTTTTGCCTCAGGGAGAAAACACTTTTGCCTGCTGCTTGGACTTAGCATTTCAGCTGTCCCCGGGTCAAAAGCTTCCATAGGAAATTTTTTCCTCCCCATAAGCTCAGAAAAGAGTTTTACTACCCATAAAGATCAAAGATTTTTTTCCCCAGTTTGTGTGCATAGCCCCCAAAGTTAAAAAACTGAGGAGTTTCTGTCTAGTTGCTTTTAGTTATCTTAAATTTTTTCTATTCATTACATTGGCATGTCACTTTCCACTGGCAGGGCTGACTCACCCTTTCGCCAAAAACTCTAATAAAACTATTATTTTCCTTTATCTTTAGTCCCTATTACTTTGTCTTTAGTCCCCCTTTTTTGTCTTTAGTCCCCCTTTTTTGTCTTTAGTCCCCCTTTTTTGTCTTTAGTCCCCCTTTTTTGTCTTTAGTCCCCCTTTTTTTGTCTTTAGTCCCCCTTTTTTTGTCTTTAGTCCCCCTTTTTTGTTTTTAGATCCCTTTTTTTCTTTAGTCCCTTTTTTTCCTTCTATTTTCTCTAGTGCCTGTTCATGGCACCATTCTGTGGGGCATTTACCCACCAACCCCACAGTTCCCCAGAGTTTTCTTGAGTGCGAACAGTAGGAAATATTAGAAGGATTTAGATTGTGGAGATAAACAGATTGAAAATAAAGGATAGCCTCTAGAGGTTCTGGAACCTATTCCAACGAGTCCCTAATGTCTCTGCCAGAGGGAATTTATAGAGAAGCCAAGGGGTGGAGCAAAAGACCTCCACCCAGCACAGCCAAGTGCAGACCCTCTCAGACACCTGCACTCAGGCCTGTGGTCTTAATTATCCTCTATGTGAACCTGCTGGGTAAAGCCATGAGGAACCTGAAAACGGGCTTCCACGCCCTTAATACATGAGAGGTGCTTAGTCTCATAATAACTTGCTTTGCTATGTTTTATTGATACTCATGAGAGACCTGCCCTTTCCTGAATGGAGCTGAAATAGGAGGGGATTAGGAGTATGTTGGAAGGACGGGCTGGGAGGGGAATTTTGGGGAATACTGAAGCTGGGATATAAATTAAGCAGATGAAAAATAAAAACAAAATAAAACAAAAACAAAAAAGGCAAGTCTTATGGGAAGATGCTATCAAAAAGTGGAGTCATGAAATTAGAAAAATGGAGGAACAGAAACAGTATGGCAGAGAATTCACCTCAGCCTCCCAGCCTTCAGGCTGCAAGCACAAAGGTCATACTTGAGCAGTTCATTTGCTGGCACCAAGGACATGGTAGGGAGAAAGATCTAGAGCTACCATAGAAACATTTCAATACTGAATATGGCCAGCTGTCCCCAAGCATGGAACTACAGCAGCTGTAGCCTGGGCTGCTTTCCGTAATGGGAGATGGAGAGCACGGGGCAGTGGAGCTGCTACAAGCATAAAGATCTAGCCCCGGGAGCTTTGGGAGACAACTTCAAGGGTGGGGAGGTGTTCAGGAGCCCAAAGCTCCCAAAAAACCTGCCCCCAAATGCTCTTCCTAGCTCCAACATCACCCTGACTCTGGACAATAGCAGGATATCTGAGATGAGACTTGGCAATTGTGCTTCAGAAATCAGAGACTTCAAACCAGATCAACAACTCCTTGCAATGAATACTGGCATGTAAAGCTGTTGGGAAAAAACATACTATCTGATGTACTGCAGTTTCCAATGCCACTATGACAAATGAATATGGGATGGAGAAGTGGAAAAGATGGAGGAACAGAGCAGTGAGTGTGTGTGACAGGTAGAACATCTAGACAAAAACTAAACAGAAATACTGGAGTCAACAGACATTATGAACCAAAAGGCCCTAACATATCTATAACATATATTTACTAAAACACAAAAGAATCCACTGTCTTTTCTATACCTCACTGAACATTCTCCCAAACTGACCACAGTGTCAGACTCAAAGCATGTCTCAACAGATACAAAAAAGCTGAAATAACCCCCTTCACCCTATCAGACACAATGGAATAAAGCTGAATATCAACAACAACAGAAATAATGGAAAGCTTACAATTCATGGAAACTGAACAGTTCTCTACTGAATGACTACCAGGTCAAGGCAAAAATAAAGAAAGAAATTAAAGACCTTTTAAAAATCAAAGAAAATAGATTCAAATCATACCCAGACTTATGGGCCTCAATGAAAGTGGTGATAAGAGGAAATTTCTTTTCTTTTCTTTTTTTTAAAGATAAAAACAGGTTATAATTCAAAAGTCCAGGGTTATTTTAAACAGGAAAACATTTTCTCTGTAGAAAATAGTAAAAATGATATCATATCCCAATAAACTCTTTTAAGCAAAAGGATATCTAAATTATACATATAAATATTGACTGGATTCTGGGATAGAAAATAGCCTATCTTTGTCTGTTCAGAGAGCTACGTTTTACTTAAGTTGTGTGAGATGCCTATTCATCTTCCCCTTCACTGTTTGATTTATGGCAGATATTTTTTATAAGCTAATCCATAATCTAAAATGATTTTAGCCTCCCCTCCTGAAATTATGGCCAGCATTTTCTTTCATCAGCTTGATACAGTAAAAATTCTTGTCTTAATAGTGAAATGTTTCACTAAAGCTTGCCCAGTGATTGGGCGAAACCAAAACTTATTATAAGCCACAGCCATTGTGCAACCACTGTGGAAATCAGTATGGTGGTTTCTCAGAAAATTGGGAATTGATGCTGCAATCCACAGACCCAGAGAGGTTAGATGACAAGCAGGGCTCAGGGGTTGGGGTGGTGATGCATGGATCTCCCTGGGAAGGGAAAATAGACTAGATCTTGTAGGTGGACCTAGGCTGGGTGGGGATAGGAACAGGATGTTTTCTCTGAGGTTTTGTCCCCTAGGAATGTTAGAAGCTGTGTTTGTAAAGTCTTACTAACATGACTGCCTAACCATGAGTTGAACAGGGAGAACAACATTAATTTTTAAAAAGACCTTTTCCTCATTAAAAAGGCCATCAAGAGGAGCCCAGTTTTGGTTATCAGATTATTTCTTGATCATAAACATGCAAATATTATTCCATATAGTTTATGCTAATTAAATTTTTGGAAATATAAAAAACAATTATATAATTATTAAGGACAATTGAGACAGACTGAAAAACAAGAAAAGACATTTTAGATGTCAATCATTCCTTTTCTTTTAATTTTTTATTATTTTTTATTAAAATTTTTTATTTTAAACACCAGAGATCCCCCACTTCCCTCCTTCGCCCCCAAGCCTTCCCCATCAACTGACCCCCAATTTCCCACCACAAAAGGCAAGGCCTCCCTGGAGGAAGTACATCTAGTAGAGGCAAGACCAAGCCCTTCCATGTGCCTCAAGGCTGTACAAGGTGACCCATCATATTTAGTGAGCTCCAAAAAGCCCCCTTATACACCATGGATGTATTCTGATTCTACCATCATGGGGCTCCCAAGAAAATCAAGCTACTCCATTGTCTCATCATGCAGAGAGCCTACTCTGGTCCCATGCAGGCTCTACAGCCATTGATCCAACTTTCATGAGTTCTCACTAGTTGGGTTTGGTCATCTCTGCAAGTTTCCCCATAACGATCCTGATACACTTGCTCATAGAATCCCTCTTCTCTTTCCAACTGGACTCCTGGAACTCTGCCTGGTGTTTGGCTGTGGATCTCTTCATCTGCCTCCATCAATCATTGGAGAGAAGCTCTGTGATGTGATGGTATTCACCGATCTGATCACTGGGGCAAACCAGTTTAGTTCAGGCACCCTCTCCACTATTTCTAGTAGTATAAGCTGGGGTCATCCTTAGGGATTCCTGGAACTTCTCTAGCACTGGGTTTCTCTCTATCCCCATGATATCTCCCTCCATGATGGCATCTTTCTCATTGCTTTCCCACTCCATCCAGTTCCCGCTCAACCTTAGCATTCCCTTATGTTCTCATCTCCCATGCCCTAACCTCCATTGACCATCCCTCAATGCCATTTCACTCATGGAGATCTCATCTATTTCCGCTTCCCAGTGGAACCATGCATCCCTCTTTGTGTCATCCTTGTTTGCTAGCTTCTCTGCAGTTGCGGGTTGTAGTCTGGGTATCTTTGCTTTAATTCTAGTATCTACTTATGAGTGGGTACATGCCATGTTTGTCCTTCTGAGTCTGTGTTACCTCACTCAGGATGATATTTTCTATTTTTTTCTGCAAATTTCATGTTGTCATTTTTTTTTCTGCTGAGTAGTATGCCATTGTGTATATGTACCACATTTTCTTAATCCATTCTTCAGTTGAGGGGCATCTAGGTTGTTTGCAGGTTCTGGCTATTACAAATAATGCAGCTATGAACATAGTTGAGCATTTGTCCATATAGTACGATAAAGCATTCCTTAGGAATATGCCCAAGAGTGGTATAGCTTGGTCTTGAGGAAGATTGATTCCCAATTTTCTGAGAATCACCACACTGATTTCCAAAGTGGCTATACAAGTTTGCACTCCCACCAACAGTGAAGGAGTGTTCCCTTTGCTCCACATCCTCTTCCAAATAAGCTGTCTGCAGTGCTTTTGATCTTAGCCATTCTGACAGGTGTAAGATGGTATCTCAGAGTCATTTTGATTTGCATCTCCCTGATGACTAAGGATGTTGATCAATTACTTAAATGTCTTTTGGCCATTTGAAATTATTCCTTTGAGAATTCTCTGTATAGCTCTATAGCCCATATTTAAATTGGGTTGTTTGTTGTTTGGTTTTTTTTTTTTTTTGACCTTTTTCAGAGAATTTTATTTGTGTGGTTCTTACAAAGATTGTTGCAATATGAAAGTCATTTGTTTGATAGAAATATCAAGCTGTCTTGTCAAACACACTGAAGTAACCCAAAAATATATTTTAGAGCTCACAGAGCTTAAAAGAGCAAAGATTATATGCAACCAGACAAAACCTATTTCTGCATTTCCTATCTCTTCCCCAGACTGCTTTGCTCAAACTGTTACATCAACCATCTTCAGGAAATGCAGGGATCATTTTGTTTGGAATCTCAAGACCCACTAAAACACACAGTATTTACAAAGAAACTTTTACAGATACATTAATTGAAAAGTTACCATCAAGAAATATAATTTTGAAATCCCCTTCTTGCCAAATGATCAAGGTGAGATGCTAAAGAGCGTCTTGGCTGCCTAGACTTTCCATTACTAAATGTACATTCCAGAAACCTTTGCTGAACCATGAGCCAAATACATGAAGGAATGTGAAATCTAAGTGCTGTGTAAAAAGTCAGGCTTCTGGAACATTCAAACGTTACCTGTCTGCTTTTACACAGAAAGCACATGTTTCCCTAGAGCTATTCTATAGATCCTTAATGTAATTTTCTACATGGACATTTAAAACGGCAGAACAAGCAAACAGCTTTGCATAAAGTAGGATTTGCTATTTAGGGAGAATGAGCACACTGCATTCCTGTTAACGTTTTTATTTTTCAAGGTAACAGGAGTTGTATACAAATGACAGTAGACCCTTGCCTCTTTATTTTTATCTAAATAAAAGATAACTCAAGATGAATTCTCAAGAAAAAAAAAAGCTATATACATAAGGGACTATATCTTCCTTCATCGTCTACTTGGAACCAGTAGTTGTGTTGCTGTCATAGAATCTGGAAAGAGGTTGTGGTAAGTTGGAAGAGGTACATACGCTGCAGTTATCATTTTACCAGCAAACCATCTACCATGCAATGCATTGACAGCAGCAATAGCTGCAGCAATAGATGGGCACTTCACATACACATTGCCCTGAGCTGAATTTTTGTCAACATAAATATGAATAACTCCTCCATGTTTATTACATTCTTCAATCACATCATCTTTAATCTCTGTATCCCATCCAACTTCTTCTTCTGTTTGAGGGTTAAACATGTTAGAAAGTTGGAAACACTGTGTTGCCAGTGGTTGAACAGATGCAGCTGCAGCTAAAGCTGAGGCTTCAGTCTGTTGAGAAAGTCGTGTTTGCAAATCTGCCACAGCACCAAATGCCAAAGAGCCACTCATTTGTAAAGCTTGCTGTGCTGCTGGTGGGATCTGCAGTCCTGTACCCTCTGCAAGTCTCGCCATCAATTGGAGACGACCAGTTGTTCCCAAGTCAATTCCAGTCCTTTCTAGTTCGTCACTGTCCAAAAATGAACGAGCACTAGAAGCATCAGTTCGTTCAGTAACATGACCAACTTTCATTGGCCTCCCAGCTAGTTCAAATCCATTAAGCTGCTCCAGAGCTTTCTTGGCACATTCTGAATCAGAAAATGTAATGAATCCGTATCCCTTTGATGGACCTGTTTCACTATCCATCATGAGCTGAATACTTTCGATCCTTCCAAAAGGCTCAAAGATCCCCCGAAGCATATCTTCAGTTATGTTAAAGTGTAATGAGCCCACATAGAGCCTCATAGGTCCAGCACTTCCCTTTTGTAAATTGTTTGCCATTGCAGCAGCTCTGTTTTTTTCTGCCTGTGAGGCCTGTACTATAATTGGCACTCCTAAAACACGCTGGCCCGTTAATCCAATTGCTAGAGGCACTGAACTAACATCAACAAATTCCACATAAGCAATTCCTTTGGAACGTCTTGAATTTCTATCAGAAATCATCCTCACATCTCGAACCTTTCCTACAGTAGAGAAAAACTCTTCCAAATCCCTTGGTCGAGTTCTTGCTGCCAGTTGCATGCAGAAAACTGTCCTTGCGTCTCTTTCCTCAGGAGTTAGATTATCAATAGGTTCCCTCACAGGGCTCTTGTCTTTTCTGAATGGACTTTTGCTTCGGGAACGTCTTCTGCTTAATTTGATGCTATGAGGCAACCCAATCTTTCCTCGGATGGCACTGTTAAATTTTGGTCCGGAGTAGGGACTTCTGTAGCGGCCTCGGAATCTTCTATCTCGACTTCGTGAACGGCTTCGTCTCCTTTCTTTGCTTCTACTTCGTTTCTGTTCCCGGCTTTTGCTCTTTTTCCTCTCTCTATCTCTACTTCGCTTCCGTTCCTTACTTTTGCTTCTTTTTCGTTCATGACTACGGCTTCTGCTCTTGCTTTTTTTTCTCTTTTTGCTACGTTCTTCATGGCCGTTAGCACTGCTCAACTTGTTCTCATCCTTATGATTGACAGTTCACACTGGAATCAAAGGTGAATTCATGGGAGTAGAGGTGAGATATCGTTAGGCAAGTCTTCTTGTAAGGGGCCTCAAGCATTGCTTCAATATCAATATCGTCTGCCATTTTCTCAACACGCCTGTGCGGGCTTTCGCGTGCCTGTGCTCGACTCGGAAGTCCGCCTCCGCCGCCGCCGCCGCCGCTGTTGCTACTGTTAAGCCCCTAGGCCCAGGCCGCGGTACCGCCCAACCCGAATATCGGGCCCCGAGGGCGTCTAGGCCCAAGCGAATCTAAAAGAAACAATGGGATTAAAGGAGCCAGCGCGGGTGAGCAGGGCAGCGGCTTTGGCAGCTCAGGATCCACCCCTGCGACAGCGCCGGCTAGCTCTCTGAAAATCTGTTTGTTATTTTGATGTCTAGTTTCTTGAGTTCTTTATATATTTTGGAGATGAGCCCTTTGTCAGATATGTGGTTGGTGAAGATCTTTTCCCAGTCTGTAGGCTGTCATTTTGACTTATTTACTGTGTCCTTTTCCTTACAAAAGCTTCTCAGTTTCAGGACATCTCATTTATTATTTTTTTTCTCTCAGTGTCTGTTCTATTGGTATTATATTTAGGAAGTGGTCTCCTGTGCCAATGCATTGAAAACTACCTCTTACTTGCTCTTCTATCGGACTTAGTGTAACTGCTTTTATACTGAGGTCTTGATCCACTTGGATTTGAGTTTTGTGCATGGCAATAGATATGTATGTATATCCAATCTTCTACATGTTGTCATCCAGTTATGTCTGCACCATTTGTTGAAGATGCTTTCTTCCTTTGCACAGTTTTGACTTCTTTGTAAAAAATCAGGTGTTCATAATTATGTGAGTTAATTTCAGGATCTTCAATTTGATATCATTGGTCCACATGTCAGTTTTTATGCCAATACCAAGCTGTTTTTATTACTATGGCTCTATATTAGAGTTTGATGTCATGGATGGTGATGTCTCCAGAGGTGGCTTTGTTGTATAGGATTTGTTTTGCTATCCTGAATTTTCTGTTTTTTTTTTTCAAATGAAGTTGAATATTCTTCTTTCCAGGTCTGTGAAGAATTGTGTTGGGATTTTCATGGGGATTGCATTAAATCTGTAGATTGGTTTTGGTAAGATTGCCATTTTTACTATGTTAATCCTACCTATTCATGAGCATGGGAGATCTTTCCATTTTCTGATATCTTCTTTGATGTCTTTCTTCAGAGACTTAAAATTCTTGTCATGCAGGTCTTTCACCTGCTTAGTTAGAATTACCCGAAGGTACTTTATATTATTTGTGGCTATTGTAAAGGGTAATGTTTTTCTGATTTTTTTTCTCACACCAGTTATCATTTATTTATAGGAGGGCTACTGATTTTTTTTTAGTTAATTTTGTGTCCTGCCACATTACTGGAGGTGTTTATAAGATCAAACATGTATATCATATCAAACATTCAAATAATGAATGTTTGATTTTTTCCTTTCCAATTTATAACCCCCTGATCTCCTTTTGTTGTCTTATTGCTCTAGCTAGAACTTCAAGTACTATTTTGAATAAATATGGTTAGGGTAGACAACCTTGTCTTGTTCCTGATTTTAGTGGACTTGCTCTGAGTTTCTGTTCATTTAATATGTTGTCGGCTGCTGACTTGCTGTAAATTGCCTTTATTATGTTCCTTGTATTCCTGTTTTCTCCAAGACCTTTATCATGAGGGGATGTTGGATTTTGTCAAAGGCGTTTTCAGCATCTAGTGAAATGATCATGTGGATTTTTGCTTTCAGGTTGCTTATATGGTGTATTACATTGACAGATTTTCATAGGTTAAACCATCTTGGCACTTGATCACGGTGGACAATTTGTTTGATGTTTTTTTGGAGTCCTTTTACCAATATTTTATTAAGTATTTTTGCATCAATGTTCACGAGGGAGATTGGTCTGCATTTCTCTTTCTTTGTTGCATCTTTGTGTGGCTTGGGAATCAGAGTAACTGTAGTCTCATAAAAGGAGTTTGGTAATGTTCCTTCTGTTTCTATTGTGTGGAACTATTTGAGGAGTATTGGTATTAGCTCTTGTTTGAAAATCTGGTAAAATTCTGCATTGAAATCATATATTCCTGGGCTTTTTTGTAGGGAGTCTTTTAATGACTGTTTCTATTTCCTTAGGGGTTATTGGTCTATTTAAATTGTATTTCTGGTCTTGATTTTACTTTAGTATATAGTACCTATCTAAAATTGTCCATTTCTTTTAGATTTTCCCGTTTTGTGGAGTACAGGTTTTTGAAGTATGACATGATGATTCTCTGAGTTTCCTCATTGTCTGTTGTTATGTGTCCCTTTTCATTTCTGATGTTGTTGATTTGGATGGGCTCTCTCTGCCTTTGAGTTAGTCTGGATAATGGCTTGTCTATCTTGTTGATTTTCTCAAGAATCAATGCTTTGTTTCACTGATTCTTTGTATTGGTCTATTTGTTTCTTTTTTTATTGATTTTACTTCTCTATTTGATTATTTCATGGTGTCTATTCCTCCTGGTTGAGTTGGCTTCTCCTTGTTCTAGAACTTTCAGGTGTGCTGTTAAGTCACTAATGTAAGATTTCTCTAACTTCTTTATTTGTGCATTTAGTGCTATGAATATCCATATTTTTTTCTGAGTAGATCCAAAAATCTACCTTTTATCTTCCTTATTTTTTGAGTAGATTCAGTGCAGTGATTTACCCTTTTCTATATTTTCTTTTTCTTTTCTATTTTTTAAACAAGAACACTATATCTAAACTCCTTTTTTAGCTTTTCTTTGGCAATTAAAAATTGACAACTTGTAGCTTACCGGTTTAAAAAAGTAAAAATTATCCCTAAGCCATTGAATGACCAAAATACAGTCACCCTAACTCTTAGGAATGTGGGTGTCACTTCCTTAAAATAACTTCCTGCTATCTGGGAAAAAGACATCTGTAGGGAATCCTGAAAATAAACTTTTTGGATTAATTGTCATGTCCTGGGAGAGGTAGCTGTATCATTTGTTGTCCAGTCTCTGCATAATGGGAAAATGTAGGCTTGTCAAGTCCTTGACCAAGTTGTCTGTGAATCTGGATCATCTCAGCTAGCCATCTCAAAATTGTCCTGAGCAGTTTGTTGTCTAAAGCTGATCTTTCCATGGTGTTAATCAGCTTAAAGGTTTGCCATAGTCCATGTTGAATCATCTTTGTGGGGTCCCATCATCCTTTTAAAGATTTCAAAGTTGCTGTTATGTGTGGTCATGGATCCCTGCAGAATTGTTGTTGTAGTTGTTGTTGGGGTGAATGCTGAAAGATCAGAGACACAGAACAGGCCACAGCTAAACTCATCTCCCCCAACTTCTCAGCTGATCCTGTTTCTTCAAACTGAAATCCTCTGATTTCTCATCAGGAATGAATCTCAGCTGAACTGCTGCTAAAAGTCTAAAAGCTTAACCAGGCCTAGTTCCTGGTTCTCATGCCTTATATACCTTTCTGCTTCCTGCCATCACTTCCTGAAATAAAGGCATTTGTCACCATGCCTGGCTGTTTCCAGTGTGGATTGGAACTCACAGAATTCCAGACAGAACTCTGCCTTTGTAATTCTAGGATTAAAGGTGTGTGTGTTTGTGCCACCATTTTCTGGCAAAGATCTTGCAGTAATATTTTTGGAGAAATTAACAGCAAATACCCCAAAAGAGGTAGAATTGAACTTATAAAGAGAGCTGTTTGGATTTTGCCTTGCATTTTATGTGGAAAACCCATATCTGCAGTTTCTATATTTTATACAGATGCAAACAAAAATGTAAGGCAGGTTATGAATCAGAAAATTTTAAAGTGGTTCACAGTCCTTATAATTCAGTTCAAAAGTCAGAATTGTATGCTATTCTGTTGGTATTAATGGATTTTTCAGAACTCCTCAACATAGTTACTGACTCTCAGTATGCTGAAAGAGTGGTATTATATATTGAAATTGCAGAATTTATCCCTGATGAGTCAGAATTAACTCTACTATTTATTTAGTTACAAGATACCATCAGGAATAGGAAGTCTCCCTTATATATAACACACACCTGATCCCATATTGTCTGCCAGGCCCTCTAGCACAAGGTAATGATGAGATGAATAAAGTATTGATAGGAAATGTTCTGGAGGCCTCAGAATTTCATAAAAAACATCATGTCAATAGTAAAGGTTTAAAAAAGGATTTTTCCATAGCCTGCCAACAAGCCAGAGAAATTGTAAGGAAATGTCCTACGTGTTCTTTTTTACAATCAGACTCCATTACAAGCAGTATGTAACCCAAAGGGTACTCAGAGGAATGAAATCTGGCAAACAAATGTGTTTCGATTTGCAGAATTTGAAAAATTAAAATATTTACACCACACCATTGATACTTATACAGGATTTCTATGGGCAACTGATATGAGTTCTGAAAATGTTGATTCTGTAATCACACATTTGCTGGTAGTTATGGCCATCATGGGTATACCTGTACAAATTAAAACGGAATATGCTCCAGGATATGTCTCTGATAAAATGAAACAGTTTTTTACTTATTACAATATAAAGCATATTACAGGTATACCACATAATCCTACAGGCCAAGCAATTATAGAAAGATCAAATAGAACTCTAAAGGATATGCTAAATAAATAGAATGGGGGTAACAAAAAAAACCTATCAATAGATTATATAGTGTGCTATTAACTTTGAATCTTCTCAATCTTAATGGGAAAGGAATTATAGCTGCAGAGAGACACTGGATTATAGAGAAAAAAAACTACAGAAACAAATCAGCCTATATACTTTAAGGAAGTGTTGACATCAGAATGGAAACCAGGACATGTGTTACATTGGGGACAAGGTTTTGTTTTTGTTTCTACAGGAGACGATCAGCTGTGGATACCATCAAAATTGATAAAGGTTTGATTTGTGCAAGAGGGACCCCTTGATTAGAGGAGGTGATATTTCATCAACCAGCATGACCATCCAATTTAAACTAATTCATACCACTAGCAAATACTTTTCATTTAATCAAGTATAACTTGCCAAAAGGGAACCTCCCCAAAGTTAGGCTTGGGGAAAGGTTTTTGTTTTTGTCTTTTGGGAAAATGAAGGCTAAGGAATCTGAAGAACACTGGACAAATGAGACATCTGAAGAAAAAGGACAAATCATCTAGAAAAAAATGTCCCAAGAAAAAGAGTAAATTAGCCTACTGGTATATCACCTATAAAATTTTATAAGTCTTCCTAAATATTTGCTTGTCCTCTACTCTACAGATACTTAACACAAATGGGCTTTGTGTAGTCCCAGTAAAATTAAAATTTAAAGCTGGCTTTGGAGTTGGAGTATGGCTCTCTCCTTCTCTAATCTCAAGCATGTTGTGAAATGGAAAGTACAAAACCTCTGTATCATGCCAGAAGAAAGAGCCATCATCTGATATGGGTCAGAAGAAAATGAAAAAATTGAATGACCATTCAATTATTGCCAATAATCTCAGTTTTTTTATTCTGTTTTGATTGTTTAAACATTTTTAAGGTATGAATTTTATATCAAAATGTATAAGATTAATATTTTTTTTTAACTTTTGTTGTGATATTAATGATCGTGTAGGGTACTAACTAATTCTAGAAAAAAGGCTTCAGTTTGCTGCCTATACATGTTTTGTGTTCAGATCTCCATCAGTTTTCTGCAGGGAATCATGACCAGGCCTAACAGTGAACCTGAAGTCTCCACAAAGATGATGGGGCCCCACAACAACGATTCCAGGTGGACAATAATAATAACACTAATCTGCCAACCTTCACCCAAAGATCAATTTTGAACTAAAAAACTGTTCAGAACAATTTTGAGAAGGCTAGCTGGGATGATTCACCTCACAGACTACTAAAACAATGATTTGGGATAGGTCCTGCATTTTGTCATTATGCAGAAACTCAACAACAAATGATATAGCTACCTCTCGCAGAACTTGACAATTAATCTAAAAAATTTTTTTTCAGAATGCCCTAAAGATGTCTTTGCCCACAAACAGCAGGAAGCAATTTTAAGAACACAATACCCACATTCCCAAAGAGGTTGGGTGGGGAGGGTGGTTTTTGTTCTTTCAATGGGTTTTGATTTTGGGATAATTTTCATTGTTTAGGAGGGTTGGTTACAAGTTGTTGTTGATGATGGTTAGGAAAAGGGATAAACAAAGGAGATTAGATTTAAGGTTCTTGTTTGAAAAAAAGAGATCTAGAAATGATAGAAAAGAGGGTAGATTATTGAATCTACTCTGCAAAGAAAAGAGAGGACATAGATATGACATAAAAAAAGATAGATTATTGAATCTACTTTTAAAAGACAACTGCTAGTTTTAAATACTTTACATTGTATTGAATTTTTATTTATTGTATACAAATTATATACATTGAGAATTATATTGTTAGAAATGCTGTACATATATTTCTAATCTTATTCATGATATTGTTCTTATACAGTTCATTTAACAATGTAATTCAATTTGTTAATCCTTGTATGTTATTATTAAGATTTAAAGAAGTGAAAGTTAGTAGTTAGACATTACAATCGAACTTGCAGTCATATTAGGTATGTTTTCAAGGTTGAGCAGAGATACTTTAGATAGACATATCATCTTCAAACCCTTCAGAGATCTATAGAATATGGCATTTAAGATGTTTTAATAACTTAGACATTTTTCTTTTTTATAACTATGAGACATTGGTGATGCTCTTGGCATCACCAATCTACTTTAGAGAAGATATGGACATTGAAGTAACTGCATATGGAGTTATCACTCACTGTGACAAAATTTAGCCACTGTGAAACAAAGTACCCTCGAATCGACTGCTGAGAGTACGCTATCCAAAATGGACAGACAAGACACAAAACACAGGACTACTGATCCTTACCAAAACAAGTGTGGTTACAGCTTTAGTAAAAGGCAACTACTGAGTTCAGGACAATATGGCACCATCACTGAAGTAAGTGGCTTTGCAATCCAGACAAAGTACAGTGCCCCTTTCTTCAAAGGCAGCTAAAGAGGCAGTGGAACTATAGCTTCTGGTGTGCAGTGGAGCAGCTAAAAAGTTACTTTTAAAGGCTAACAGAATCTAACCTCTCAATGGTAGACTGGCATTTAATAAAAGAGATGAAGCCACCCACAAGCCAAGAAGAATGGGCAGCTGAATTCCAAAAACATCAGCAATTTCCAGAATTTAAAATCCTGAATGATGACAGGACACTGGTGGAATTCAGGTTTTTCTGGTACATGAACTACTCACATCAAATGTGAGGTTGAGCTGTAGGCCTTGGGTACATTCTACTTCACAAATGAGTCTGTCAGATACCCTAAGACTATAGGCTGAAGATGATGCCCCAATACTGCAGAGAAACCTTAGGTGACTGTCCAGGCAGCTGACTGTTTCTGTCAACTAAGTTTTTTGGAATTTACATGTTTGCACTTCATGTTTTATTAGGCAACATTATTTTCTTCTTGGGTCTCTGAGGGAGTTAAAGATTAGATAGTTATACTCATCATTAGTTGAAGATTACGTAGTTGTGTTTACAGTTTTCCTTTTAAGAAATTTCAGAAAAGAAACTGATAAGGAGGTATAAAATATAAAAGCTTGAAAGACATCCTGGGATAGTTTTGTGTTTATAATGTAAGTTAGGATAGAAAGTGAATTAGGTACATTTTGGACTTACCAAAATAGAATAGGTAAGAGAATAATTTCTCTGAGTTTTTGAAATGCAAAGGAACTAGACATTGTTGATGTATTTATCCATTGTATATAGTTATTATCCTTATTGTATATAGTTTTTCTTATATTAGTTATAACTTTTTTATTATTTTTATTTTTATTAGACAAAAAAGGGTAAATCTGTTGATATTTTATTTGTGCTGGAAGTTGGTGATATTTTATTTGTATGTCAATAAATAAAGTTTGCCCTGAGATCAGAGGTCATAGCCAGCCATAAACAGAAGTCAGGCAATGGGGAAGCGTGCTTATAATCCAATCACAAGGCAAGCAGAGACTTTGTGTTCAAGGACACAGCCAAGAATGGTGACACACGCCTTTAATCCCAGTTCTAAACATAGAGATCTGGAGGTCTGCATAGACAGGCAGTGAGGAGGAAGTGAGGTAGCTATGGTGACTTGGTGAGTTAAGATTAGTTGGTGGTTATCACTCAGGTTTCTTGGCTTTCACCCCTTTATTTAGCTCTGTTTTTTATTTAATAAGACTTTTAGGAAATTCCTCTACATTGGATTTCTTGGCTGTTTTTTCTTTTTTGAAGTATTTGTTGATTTCTTCAAATTGATTGTCTCTATATTCCACCATTTCTTTAAGGGAATTTTCATTCCCTCTTTAAAAGCAACTATCAACTTCATAAAGTTATTTTTAAGGTCACTTTCTTCTCTTTATTCTACACTGTGATGTTCAGGTCTTGCTGAAGTAGAACAGCCCAGATGCAATATCCTATGCCCAAGAGAGACAGTCATCTCCCCAGGCAAGGGGCTTGACAGTCAACCCTGATGCACATGGGCTGCCCCTTCATGTCAATAGTGGACATGGAGGCAGCCTCGAACTTAGAAGCCCAAAAGAACCTACAGGAACGCCTGTGCATTGAGAAAGAGCCACACAAGTTCCACAAAATCTGTGACACCTTGGCAGAGAATGGTTTCAGGCAGACCATCAAGAACTCGAGGATAAAGCAGCTCCTGGTCCCAAAGAAAGCAAGTCAGAGGCTGGACCAGAAAAGCAGTGCCTGTCTCCCCTGCTGGGAATGACTCCAGGTCACTGGATCCAGGAAGGACACCCAGCTGGTCTTTGGAGGCTTCCCTCAACTCTGACAGCTCTCCTCCTTCCTCTGCAGACAGGGTGCAAGAGGAGGGGTAAAAGCAAAAGGAAAGCAAAAGGATCTCTGGGCAAGTAAGAAACCTGCAAGAATCAGAATTGCAATGGAATCATTCGAGGTCCCCTTCCAGAGGATACCTGAAGGACAAAAAAAAAAAAAAAAAAAGGAAAAGAGATCCAGACATTCTACCTTACTAGAGAAACAGAACTAGCATTATGGAAATAGGATTAGACACAGAGTCAGACAACCAAAAGCAAAAAGGCAAACAAACAAAGAGACTGATAGACCTCACCAAAAGGATTGCGTCATCAAAAAAGGACCATATTGAAGATCCTGGTTATCCCCAAAAAATGACTTAATCAAAGGGCCCTGATTCAATCAAGGTCACTGTGGTCAAGAAAAAAAAAATCAGAAGTTGGGAGCTCCCTTACAAAAACGTGGATTCCATTTTTATCTGACTTATGCTGCTGGAGTAGGTGCCATATATGGAATGCACTCACAGCTGGAATAAGCCACTTGTGAGCTCACTGTGCCAAAAAACCCCAGAAGTTCCTACTTAGGGTCCCAAGTCGCAGGGGTCACCAGTAAGGGAGACAGTGACCTGGAACCCATCAGGTCTCTGTGCTTGTTTTCTCCCGCTCCACCGGGTCCCCCAACCCCCAGGAGATGAAGATCAGGCAAGAGATTTCGTCTGTGGGTGTGGCTTAGAGACCTGTAAGTCTGAAAGGGTGTGCCCAGCAGATGCAGCGTAGGTTTTTATTGCACTGTGCTGAAAGAGCTCAACACAGAGGGCTCCCTGCCTTTGGTAGGAGGCCAGCAACAAGACCCAGCCTAAGAAAACACCTGCCCTACTCATGGCCAAGGCCCGCAGGGATTACAAGAAGAAGCTCTCTCGGAGGTGACCCTAGGATGCTTTCTGCCCTAGAATTGCTGGCAATCACTCTGGACCAGACCTGATCTCTTCTTGGGAAGGAAAGGGCGCCCACCAGCCTGCCAGCCAGCCCACCTGCTGCTGCGCCCGCCCCGTTGGAGAGCCCAGACTTTGCAGAGCCTGCTCCTGGGGTCTCTGCTCCTGCTAAAGCTCCTGGCTGCCCTCTCTGGGGACCCTGGGCAGGCTTCCCTGCCTGCTACCCAGACCCACAGGCAGCGATTTCTGCCCACCTGGGAGCACCTAGACTGCCATCCGCAAAAAGACCTGGCTTCCCAGAGCAAACACTCCACTTTGGACTTTCCCTCCACCCAACCCCTTCCCAAGAACTCGAGTGCCCAACACCTTGGCGTCAAAGGAAATAAATAAATAAATAGATAGATAGAAGGATAGATAGATAGATAGATAGATAGCTGATAGATAGATACATACATAGATACATACATAGATACATACATAAATAGATAAATTAACAAACAAACAAACAAAGAAATAAGTAAGAAAGAAAGAAGAGCACCAAGAACCCAGACCTTTGCCTTCTTTTTCCATTGGAACTCGGTGGTTGCAGAGGGACACACTCAACTTCTTGATTCACCCATGCAGTCAACTTACAAACAGCTATGGATTGAAGCTGATTCCAGCCCCTCCTCATCCCCAGTCGGGACTGCACCTTTCCTTCCATCACCTAACTAATCCCTTAAAAAGATAATTGTGCACACATCCCTACAGATCAACATATAGAGAAATGGATAGCTAGACTTCTAGATTCAAAGGTACATAAAGAGCTGATACATAAATATAGCAGGAGAGTTCGGCATGTAGTCCACAAGCACCAAAAGGTAAAATTGAAACAAGAGAAGCTAAAACTGAGTTCAAAGAAAAGGCAATGAAATTGAACATCAAGATCCTAAAAACAAAGTATGTAGGTGAAACTATGTGTCTGTTTGGCTGTGTGGGTGTGTAAAAAAAGTGGATAAGGGTGGGTTGTGGTGACACACCCATTTAAACTCAGCCCTCAGGGAGGCATAGGCAGTTGGATCTCTGTAAGTTCCAGACCAGCCTGGTCTACAAAGCAAGTTCCAGGACAGCCAGGGCTGTTACACAGAGAAACCCTATGTGCAAAAACCAAAAAAAAACTTTGAGGAAAAATTTAAAAGTGTATATAGACATATGTTCTTGATTCTTTATATACTGTATAGACAAGGTCATGTGTCTGGGTTTACAACCAATGAGAAGGCAGAACAGAAAGTGAATAAAAAGAAAGACACACAGTAAGTAGGTCTCTTTGTGAGGAAAAGGACAATAGGGATAGACAGGTGTAAGAAAGCTATCTTGAACTTAGCCTTTGCTGCTGCTCTGACCTCTTGGGATTTTAACTGGACATTTGGCTCTGTGTTTCTTATTTAATAAAACCATTCAGAATTACATCTACAAGTACAATTAAGAGATTGCATGAATCTGAAAAGAGAACTGAACTTTTGACTTTGAAACCAGTTTGAGACTGTTATAGACTATGGGAACATGTGAAGATGGACTGAATGCATTTTTATATTATGAAATAGCTACAATCCTCTGGAGGCAAGAAAAACATTGGGGTAATTTGAAAGAAAAAGGCCTTCAAAGGGAGTGGCACTATTAGGAGGTGTGGCTTTTTTGGAGTGGGTATGGGACTTACTCTCGGGAGCAGAGGACACTGATTCTGGGCTGGAGAGCCTCTCAGTTCTTTGTCTCACTTCTGCTCTGCCTTCCTTTGCTTTTAAGGGGTTAGGTGGGCCATTCCCCCTTAACACTACCCAATCAACCACCTTAGTTGAAACTGTTGGGCATGCCCTTTTTGATTTACAGGTCTCTAATCCATACCTACATCCAAACATTTTTGCCTTTACTTAATCTGCTTTACAAGCCCAAACAAACTAAGCCAAGCCAAGAGAGCTGATGGGTGCTAGGCCCCTACCTCTCTTACAGGTGAATCAGGCCACTTGGGACCCTACATAGCAATTTCTGTCTTCTTTTGGCATAGTGCACTCACAAGTGGCTTCTGCCAGTCTAGAGCGCATCCTTTATATGGCACCTACTCATTCAGCATAAGCCAGATAAAACTGGAATCACCTTTTATATAAGGGAGCTCCTCCAGGTCTGACTTTTTCTCCAGGTTTATTTATTTATTTATTATTTTGTTTGTTTGTTTGTTTGTTTGTTTGCCTGACCACAGTGACCCTGATTGAATCAGGGCTCCTTTGATTATGCAATCCTTTTCGTGATAACCATGATCTTCAATGAGGTCCTTTTTTGATTATGCAATCCTTTTGGTGAGATGTATCTATCAGTCTCAAGAGTTAGCCACTGGGCAACAAAGTGCCCTCAAATTGACTGCTGACAGTATGCTATCCAAAATGGACAGACCGGGCACAAAATACAGGACTACTGATCCTTGCCAAAACAAGTGTGGTTGTGGCTTTAGCAACAGGCATCCTCTGAGACCAGGACAATATGACACCATCACTGAAAGTGGCTTTGCAATCCAGAAAAAGTACTATTCCCTTTTCTTCAGAGACAGCTGGACCTATAGCTTCTGGTGTGCAGTGGAACAGCAGCTGAAAGCTGTTAGCCTTTTAAAGGCTAACAGAATCTCACCTCTCAATGGTAGACTGGCATTTAAAAGACATGAGGCTTCCCACAAGCCAAGAAGAATGGGATGCATAGAAGAATGGGATGCCAAGATGAAGCCACCCACAAGCCAAGAAGAATGGGCCGCTGACTTCGAAAACAACAGCAATTTCCAGAATTTAAAATCCTGAATCAAGACAGGACACCGGTGAAATTCAGGTTTATCTGATACATGGACTACTCACATCCAATGTGAGGTTGAACTGTGGGCCTTGGGTACATTCTACTTCACAAATGAGTCTGTCAGATACCCTAAGCCAATAGGCTGAAGATGACGCCGCAATATTGCAGAGAAACCTCAGGTGACTGTCCAGGCAGCTGGCGGTTTCTGTCAACTCACATTTTTTTTTGGAAGTTACTTGTTTGCACTTGCTGTTTTATTAGGCAATATTATTTTCTTCTCGGGTATCTGAGGGATTTGAAGATTAGTTATAATATTGTTAGTTGAAGATTACATAGTTGTAGTTAGTTTTACTTGTTAAGAAATTTCAGAAAAGAAAGTCACTAAGCAGGTGTAAAATGTAAAAGCTTAAAAGACATCCTGGGATAGTTTAGTGTTTATAATGTAAGTTAGGATAGAAAGTGAATTAGATACATTTTAGACTTACCAAAATAGAATAGGAAATGGAATATTTTCTCTAGGTTTGTGAAATGCAAAGGAACTAGACATTGTTGATGTATTCATTGCTTGTATATATTGTATATCCTTATTGTACTTATTGTATATGGTCTTTCTTATATTAGTTATAACTTTATTATTTTTATTTTTACTAGACAAAAAAGGACAAATGTGTTGATATTTTATTTGTGCTGAAAGGTGGTGATATTTTATTTGTATGTTAATAAATAAAATTTGCCTGGAGATCAGAGGTCACAGCCAGCCATAAACGTAAGTCAGGCGATAGGGACACATGCCTTTAATCCAATCACAAGGCAGGCTGAGACTCTGTGTGTTCAAGGACACAGCCAAGCATGGTGACACACGCCTTTAATCCCAATTCTAAACACAGAGACATGGAGGTCTGTATAGACAGGCAGTGAGGAGGAAGTGAGGGGACTATGGCAACTTGGTGAGCTAAGGTTAGTTGGTGGCTATCACTCAGGTTTCTATGGCTTTCACCCCTGTATTTGGCTCTGTTTCTTATGTAATAAGACTTTTTAGAAATTCATCTACATTGGCTTTCTTGCCTAATTTTTTGAAGTATATATTGGTTTTCCAATTGATTGTCTCTATATTCCACAATTTCTTTAAGGAAAATTTTAATTCCCTCTTTAAAAGCCTCTATCATTTTCATAAAGTTATTTTTTAAGGTCGTTTTCTTCTCCTTATTCTACACTGTGATGTTCAGGTCTTGCTGGAGTAAAACAACCCAGATGCAGTATCCAATGTGCAAGAGAGATAGTCCTCTTCCCAGGGAGAGGTCTTGACCAGTCAACCCTGCTGAACTTGGGCTGCCCCTTCAGGCAGTCACTAGTGGACATGGAGGCAGCCTCAAACTTAGCAGCCCAGCAGAACCTATAGGAACGCCTGTGCATTGAGATAGAGCCACACAAGCTCTTCAAAACATGTGACACCATGGCAGGGAATGGTTTCAGGCAGACCATCAAGAACTTGAGGATGAAGCAGCTACTGGTCCCAAAGAAAGCAAGTCAGAGGCTGGGCCAGAAAAGCAGTGCCTGTCTCCCCTGCTGGGAATGACAGCAGGCCACTGGATCCAGTAAGGCAGCCAGCTGGTCCTTTGGAGGCTTCCCTCCACTCTGAGAACTTTCTTCTTTCCTCTGCAGACAGGGTGCAAGAGGAGGGGTAAAGGCAATTGGAAATTCCAGGGATTTAGCCCTGAAGCAAAAGGATCTCTGGGCAAGTAAGAAACCTGCAAGAATCAGAATTGCAATGGAATCACTGGGGGTCCCCTTCCAGGGGATACCTGAAGGACAGAAACAAAAACATAAAACAAATACAAAAAAGAAAAAGAAGGGAAGAGAGTTCCAAGACATATTACCTTACTAGAGAAACAGAACAAGCATTGTGGACACAGGCTGAGACAGAGAGTCAAACAATCAAAAACAAAACAAACAAACAAACAAACAAAGAGACTTATAGATACACGACACCAAAAGGATTGTGTGATCAAAAAAGGACCTCATTGAAGGTCATGGGTATCAACAAAATGATTGCATAATCAAAGGAGCCCTATTTCAATCAAAGTCACTGTGGTCAAGCAAAAAAACAAAAAACTAAAAAAAAAAAAAAAAACAAACCTACAAAAGAAAAAAACCTAGAGAAAAGGTCAGAGGTGGGGGAGCTATCTTACAAAAAAGTAGATTTCATTTTTATATGTCTTATGCTGAATGAGTAGGTGTCATGTATGGGATGCATGTAGGCTGGCATAAGCCACTTGTGAGCACACTATGCCAAAAATGACAAAAATTCAAAAATATGTATTTAGGGTGCCAAGTCGATTGTAAGAGAGTCAGCGGTCTAGCACCCATCACCTCTCTGGGCTTGGCTTTGTTTGTTTGTTGTCGGTTTGTTTGTTTGTTTTTTAAGCAGATTAAGTAAAGGCAAGAGTGTTTGGATGTGGGTGTGGCTTAGAGACCTGTAAATCAGAAAGGGCGTGCCCAATAGTTGAAACCCAGGTGTTTGATTGGGTAGTGTTGAGGGGGCAAGGCCCACCCAACCCCTTAAAAGCAAATGAAGGCAGCACAGCAGTGAGACAAAGTGCTGAGACACTCTCCAGCCCAGAAGCAGTGTCCTCTGTTCCCCACAGTGAGTCTCATCCCCAGACAGAGAACTTGTTGAGTCAACCCTGTGCTCCCGGGGTGCCACTTGGGGTCTTAATCAGTGGACATGGAGGCTGCCTCAAGCCCAGGAGCCCTGCAGAAGTTGCTGCAGCGCCTGGGCACTGAGACAGAGCCACACAAGGTCTACCAAACCCTCAAGAAACTCTCTTCCCTGCCCAAGCTCTGCGACACCCTGGCAGAGATTAACTTCAAGCAAACCATCAAGCTCCTGAGGAACCAGCAGCTCCTGGTCTCCTTTTCCAAGGACTTAGCTGCCCACTTGTCAGAGAGGCCCCACTTTGGGCCCCAGCCTGAGCCAGACCTGCAGAACATTGCCTGTGAGTTGAACCTGATGACACAGACACCCAGAAATTGTCCACAAGATAAGCTCCGTGAGCCCGCATCAAAGCAACACAGACAAGATGGAACAGAGGTCTTCCGCATGAGCAGAAGCATCAAACACTCAAGACAGGGCCAGAGCCTGAGCCCAAGCAAGAGCCAGAGCCAGAGCCCAGGACTTGGAGCAAGCCTAAGCCCACACACAAGCCTCCAGCAAAGGGTGACTAGCAGCCGAAAGCTGGAGCCCGTCGTCGCGTCTCCAGGGAGAGGGCTTGTCCAGTCAACTTTGGGGGTTCCGGGGTGCACCCTCGGGTCTTCATCAGTGGACATGGAGGCCGCCTCCTCCAGGACAGAAGCCCTGCTGGAGCTGCAGCGGCACCTGTGCACAGAGACAGAGCCAAGCAAGCTCTACCAAACCCTCCAGAAACTCTCTTCCCTGCCCAAGCTGCGTGACACCCTGGCAGAGATGAACTTCGAGCAGACCATGGAGCTCTTGAGGAAAGAGCAGCTCCTGGTCCCCTTTGCCAAGGACTTAGCAGCCATTTGGTCAGAGAGGTCCCAGTTGGAGCCCCATCCTGAGCCAGACCAGGCGGACTTTGCCTTCGCCTTGAGCCTGATGACATTGCGGCCCCGAAACTGTCCAGAAGACAAGCCCCGTGAGTCCGCGCCAACGGAACACAGACAAGATGGGACAGAGGTCTTCCATGTCAGCAGCAGCAGCAGCAGCAGCAGCAGCAGCAGCAGCAGCGGCAGCGGCAGCAGCAGCAGCAAACACTCAATTCCTGCCTTGAGCCTCAGCCCCAGCCCGAGCCCGAGCCCGAGCCCAGTACTTGGAGCGAACCTAAGACCACACACAAGCCTCCAAGGAAGGGTGACTAGTAGCCCAAGGCTGAAGCCAAGAGGAAGCAAGTGGCCAAGAGTGTCCTTAGGGGTTCCACAGCTAGCTGCACAGAAGCGGGTGCCTGTGGCAAAGCCCCGAGGAAGTAGAGAGGAGCCCTGGCGCTTCCAAGTGGCCAAGGCCATCTCCAGCGAGTCAGGTGCTGGGGGAAAGACTCCAGGCCACTGGATGGAGGAAGGGGCCCCAGCTGATCCTTTGGAGGCCTGCCTCAACTCTCACAGCTCTCCTCCTTCCTCTGCTCTGCAGCTGCAGCTGACTGGGTGCAAGAGGAGGGGAAAAAGCACCCGGAAACCTGAGGCCCTTAGCCCTGGAGCCAAGGTGCCCCTTGGCAAGTCTCCGAGTTGCCAAGATCCCAACGACACTGGCGTCCTCGCTGGGCATCCCCTTGCACAAGAGGCTTCCAGTCTCCAAGATGGCTTCCCGCTGGGTGGCCCGGAGCACTCTTCCTTGCACACTGACCAAGACTCCCTGCCTTGGGTGCACAGGACCCACTTCAAGACGCCAGTCTATTCGGGTCGTGCACCTGCCAGGCTCCTGCAGAACTCGCAGCCAGGGCGCCTTGCTGAGCCCCTTGACTGCCCATCGAAAACTCGCTGCCAAGGCACAGCGGAGGAAGAAATTGAGCCCTGGCAGCAAGGGGAGGAGTCCCGTCACCAGTCACAGACACACAGGGGCAAGGCAATGCACACCAAGACTGCCAAGGGCACAATCCTCCAGCTGCAGGAGTCTCCTGAGCTGAGGCTGCAAGCTCTGAGAGCCCGCCTCCAAGGCGCGCAAGCCAAGAAGCCCGGAGGCCGCCAAACCAAGATGATAGCCTTCCAGGCTCAAGGTTCAAGACTCTGCCCAGGCCAGCAGGCAGAGTCTGCAGCCCGAGGGGCCGCCTCCTCCGAAATGAGCAGCCGCCAGGAGGCCTCTGCCCAGCGCCCGCCACGGAGGGCTCCCTGCAACAAGACCCAGCCTAAGAAGAGACCTGCCCCTCTCATGGCCAAGGTCCTCAGGGATTACAAGAAGAAGCTCACTCTGAGGTGACCCGAGGATGCTCTCTGCCCTGGAATTGCTGACAATCACTCTGAACCAGACCTGCTCTCTCCTTTGGCCCAAAAGGATGCCCACCAGCCCGCCAGCCCGCCCACCCGCTGCTGAGCCCGCCTGGTTGGAGAGCCAAGACTTTGCAGAGCCTGCTCCTGGGGTCTCTGCTCCTGCTAAAGCTCCTGGCCGCCCTCTCCGGGGACCCTGGGCAGGCTTCCCTACCTGCTCCCCAGACACACAGGCGGCGCTTTCTGCCCACCTGGGAGCACCTAGACTGCCATCCGCAAAAAGACCTGGCTTCCCAGAGCAAACACTCCACTTTGGACTTTCTCTCCACCCAACCCCTTCCCAAGAACTCGAGTGCCCAACACCTTGGCGTCAAAGGAAATAAATAAATAAATAAATAAATAAATAAATAAATAAATAAATAGATAGAGAGATAGAGAGTTACATAGATAGATGGTGGATAGATACAGACATAGATACATACATAAATAGATAAACAAACAAACAAACAAATAAGTAAGAAAGAAAGAAGAGCACCAAGAACCCAGACCTTCCTTTGCCTTCCTCTTCCATTGGAACTCGGTGGTTGCAGAGGGACACACTCAACTTCTTGATTCACCCGTGCAGTCAATTTACAAACAGCTAAGGATTGAAGCTGATTCCAGCCCCTCCTCATCCCCAGTCGGGACTGCACCTTTCCTTCCATCACCTAACTAATCCGTTAAAAAGATAATTGTGCACACATCCCTACAGATCAACATATAGAGAAACGGATACCTAGACTTCTAGATTCAAAGGTACATAAAGAGCTGATACATAAATATAGCAGCAGAGTTCGGCATGTAGTCCACAAGCACCAAAAGGTAAAATTGAAACAAGAGAAGCTAAAACTGAGTCCAAAGAAAAGGCAATGAAATTGAACATCAAGATCCTAAAAAGAAAGTATGGAGGTGAAACTATGTGTCTGTTTGGCTGTGTGGGTGTGTAAAAAAAGCAGATAAGGGTGGGTTGTGGTGACACACCCATTTAATCTCAGCCCTCAGGGAGGCAGAGGCAGGTGGATCTCTGTAAGTTCCAGACCAGCCTGGTCTACAAAGCAAGTTCCAGGACAGCCAGGGCTGTTACACAGAGAAACCCTATGTGCAAAAACCACAAAAAAAAAAAAAAAAAAAAAAAAAAAAAAAAAAAAAAAAAAAAAAAAAAAAAAAAAACGGGGCAAGGAGGAGAAAAGGATATTGGTGTGTGTGGGTGTGTGCACGTGCATGTGCTAGTGTGTCTGTGAGTGAAAGAGAGAGAGAGGAAGGAGTGGGAGAGAAACCTAGAAAGGAAGAGCAAGTGAAAGAGGGAGCGAGACCAAGAGAGAGACAGAGAGAGTAAGAGAGAGAGACAGGGTGGTGGGTGTGGCAGAATGGATTCCACCTTTTTCTGGCACAAGCAGTGAGATTAGTTGCCATCTATGGGATGCACCCTAGGCTGGCATGAGCCGCTTGTGAGCGCACTGTGCCCAAAGCAGACAGAAGTTCCTACTTAGGGTCCCAAGTCGCAGGGGTCACCTGTAAGGGAGACAGTGGCCTGGAACCCATCAGGTCTCTGTGCTTGTTTTCTCCCCCTCCTCACTGTCCCCACCCCCCAGGAGATGAAGATCAGGCAAGAGATTTGGTCTGTGGGTGTGGCTTAGAGACCTGTAAATCGGAAAGGGCGTGCCCAGCAGATGCAGCCTAGGTGTTTGATTGGGCAGTGGTGAGGGAGCTCCGCCCATCCACCGCCTTCAAAGCCAGGGGGGGAGGGAGGGTCGGGCAGAGCAGCAGTGAGGCAGAGAGTGCCAGCTGACAAGCAGGCCAGCCCAGTGTCCTCTGCTCCTGAGAGCCCGTCGTCGCGTCCCCAGGCAGAGGGCTTGTCCAGTCAACCTTGGGGCTTCCGGGGTGCCCCCTCGGGTCTTCATCAGTGGACATGGAGGCCGCCTCCTCCAGCGCAGAAGCCCTGCTGGAGCTGCAGCGGCACCTGTGCACAGAGACAGAGCCAAGCAAGCTCTACCAAACCCTCCAGAAACTCTCTTCCCTGCCCAAGCTCCGTGACACCCTGGCAGAGATGAACTTCGAGCAGACCATGGAGCTCTTGAGGAAAGAGCAGCTCCTGGTCCCCTTTGCCAAGGACTTAGCGGCCATTTGGTCAGAGAGGTCCCAGTTGGAGCCCCATCCTGAGCCGGACCGGGGGGACTTTGCCTTCGCCTTGAGCCTGATGACATTGCGGCCCAGAAACTGTCCAGAAGACAAGCCCGGTGAGTCCCCGTCCAGGGTGTATAAAAAAGTGAATAAAAGTGGATTGTGGTGACACATCCATTGAAATCCAGAATCTGGAGGCAGAGGCAGGTGGATCCATGTAATATTAGTCTAACCTGGTCTACAAAACAAGTTCCAGGACAGCTAGGGCTGTTATATAGGGAAACTCGTCGCCAAAAACCAAAAAAAAAAAAAAAAAAAAAGTAAAACAAAGAATAAAATACGAAAAATAAAGGAAAAAATACAAAGAATGAAGTAGGGATGTTGGTGCAGGAAGTGATCACAAACATTCTATCTCATAAGCATATGTTTTCTGTGTGTGTGTGTCTCTTTCTCTCACTGTCACACACACACACACACACACACACACACACACAGAGAGAGAGAGAGAGAGAGAGAGAGAGAGAGAGAGAGAGAGAGAGAGCGAGAGCCAAAAGACACATAGTTTTACCGACACAGTTTGATTTTAGGATCTTTATGTTTTATTTGTTTGTTTATTTATTTATTTCATTTGATGCCAAGGTGTTCGGCACTTGAGTCCTTGGGAAGGGGTTGGTTGGAGGGAAAATCCAAAGTGGAGTGTTTCTTCTGAAACACAGGTCTTCTTACATGTGGCATTCTAGGTGCTCCCAGGTGGGCCAAAAGCCTAGGTGAGCCTAGGAAGCAGGCAGGGAAACCTGCCCAGGGTCTCGGGAGAGGGCGGCCAGGAGCTGGAGCCGGAGGAAGGACAGCAGGAGCAGGCAGGCACTGCAATGCCTGGTCTCTCCAGGGAGAGAGAAGAGCAGGTCTGGTTCAGAGGATTGCCAGCAATTCCAGGGCAGAGAGCATCCTCGGGTCACCTATGAGCAAGCCTCTTCTTGTAAAGCCTGATGGCCTTGGCCATGAGCGGGGCAGGTTTCTAAGGCTGGGGCTTGTTACTGACCCTGGACTGCGGGCAGGTTGCATTCTATGGCAAGCCGTGGGCAGAAGCCTCCTGGAGTCTGCTCATTTCGGAGGAGGCTGCCCCTCCCGGTCCAGACTCTGCCTGCTGACCTGGACTTGTGGCTTTAGCCTGGAAGGCAATCATCTTGGTTTGGCAGCCTTGAGGGTTCTTGGCTTGCTTGCCTTGGAGGCAGGCTCTCGGGCTTGCAGCTTCAGCTCAGGGGACTCCTGCAGATGGAGGATTGTGGCACTCTCAGTCTGGGTGTGAGTTGCCTTGCCAATGTGTGTTTTGGGACTGGACTTCTCCTGCTGCCAGGGCTCAGTTTCTTCAGCTGTGCCTTGGCATCCAGTTGGCAAAGGGCATCAAGGGGCTTAGGAAGGCATTTCAGCAGGAGCCTGTCACGTGCAAGACCCGAACAGACTGGCGTTCTGAAGTTCCCATCGCCTGACTTCTGTTTATGGCTGCCTATGACCTCTGATCTCAAGGCATACTTTATTTATTAACATACAAATAAAATATCACCACCATTCAGCACAAATAAAATATGAACACATTTCCCCTTTTTTGTCTTATAATAATAAAAAGTTACAATATCAGTAAGAATACATACAATAAGTACAATAAGGATATACAATATATACAAGCAATAAATCCATCAACAATGTCGAGTTCCTTTGCATTTCACAAACCTAGAGAAAATATTCCATTACCTATTCTATTTTGGTAAGTCCAAAATGTGTCTAATTCACTTTCTATCCTAACTTATATTATCAACAGAAAACTATCCCAGGATGTCTTTCAAGCTTTTACAGTTACACCTCCTTAGTGAGTTTCTTTTCTGAAATTTCTTAACAAGGAAAACTGTAACTACCACTACGTAATCTTCAACTCCCTCAGAGACCCAAGAAGAAAATAATATTGCCTAATAAAACAGGAAGTACAATCAAGTAACTTCCAAAAAATGTGAGTTGATAGAAACAGCCAGCTGCCTAGACAGTCACCTGAGGTTTCTCTGCAATATTGGGGCATCATCTTCAGCCTATTGGCTTAGGGTATCTGACAGACTCATTTGTGAAGTAGAATGTACCCAAGGCCTACAGTTCAACCTCACATTCGATGTGAGTAGTCCATGTACCAGATAAACCTGAATTCCACCAGTGTCCTGTCATGATTCAGGATTTTAAATGCTGGAAATTGCTGATGTTTTCAAAGTCAGGTGGCCATTCTTCTTGGCTTGTGGGTGGCTTCATCTTGGCATCCCATTCTTCTTGGCTTGTGGGTGGCCTCATGTCTTTTAAATGCCAGTCTAACATTGAGAGGTGAGATTCTGTTAGCCTTTAAAAGTAACTGTTTCAGCTGCTGTTCCACTGCACACCAGAAGCTATAGGTCCAGCTGTCTCTGAAGAAAAGGGAATTGTACTTTTTCTGGATTGCAAAGCCACTTCAGTGAAGGTGCCATATTGTCCTGGTCTCAGAGGATGCCTGTTGCTAAAGCCACAACCACACTTGTTTTGGCAAGGATCAGTAGTCCTGTATTTTGTGCCTGGTCTGTCCATTTTGGATAGCATACTGTCAGCAGTCAATTTGAGGGCACTTTGTTGCCCAGTGGCTAACTTTTGAAACTGATAGATACATCTCACCAAAAGGATTGCATAATCAAAAAAGGACCTCATTGAAGGTCATGGTTATCACCAAAAGGATTGCATAATCAAAGGAGCCCTGATTCAATCAGGATCACTGTGGTCAAGCAAATAAATAAATAAATAAGTAAATAAACATGGAGAAAAAGTCAGACCTGGGGGAGCTCCTTTATAAAAAAATGGATTCCAGTTTTATCTGGCTTATGCTGAATGAGTAGGTGCCATATATGGGATGCACTCTAGACTGGCATAAGCCACTTGTGCGTGCACTATGCCAAAAGAAGACAGAAATTGGTATGTAGGGTCCCAAGTGGCAGGGATCACCTGTAAGAGAGGCAGGAGCCTAGCACCCATCAGCTCTCTTGGCTTGGCTTTGTTTCTTTGTTTGTTTGTTTCTGTTTTTTAAGCAGATTAAGTAAAGGCAAGAATGTTTGGATGTAGGTGTGGCTTATAGACCTGTAAATCAGAAAGGGCTTGTCCAGCAGTTGTAACCCAGGTGTTTGATTGGGTAGTGTGGAAGGGGAATGGCCCACCTAACCTCTTAAAAGCAAAAGAAGGCAGAGCAGCAGTGAGACAAAGAGCTGAGATGCTCTCCAGCCCAGAATCAGTGTCCTGTGCTCCTGAGAGTAAGTCCCACACCCACTCCAAAAAAGCCACACCTCCTAATAGTGCCACTCCCTTTGAGGGCCTTTTTCTTTCAAATTACCACAACTTTTTCTTGCCTCCAGAGGATTGTAGCTATTTCATAATGCAGAAATGCATTCAGTCCATCTTCACGTGTTTCCATAGTCTATACAGTCTCAAACTGGTTTTAAAGTCAAAAGTTCAGTTCTCTTTTCAGATTCATGCAATCTCTTAATTATACTTGTAGATGTAATTCTGAATGGTTTTATTAAATAAGAAACACAGAGCCAAATGCCGAGTTAAAAATCCCAATAATCCGGAGCAGCAGCTAAGAGCTAAATTCAAGACTGCACTCTTATCCCTTTTTATCGCTATTGTCCTTTTCCTCACAAAGAGACCTACTTCCTGTGTGTGTGTTTCTTTTTATTCACTTTCTGTTCTGCCTTCTCAATTGGTTGTAAACCCAACCACATGACCTTCTCATCAATGCCTGTCTATACAGACCTCCAGGTCTCTATGGTTGATATTGAGATTAAAGGCATTTGTCTCCATGCTGGTAGTGTCCTTGAACACACAGAGATCTGTCACATGATCGGGATTAAGGGCATGTGATTACACTGCCAGACTTCTGCTAAATATTTTGTTATTAGCTCTGACCCCCAGGCACTTTTATTAACATACAAATAAAATCACATTTCAGCACAAATAAAATATCACCATATGTACTCACCTGTAAAAATCAAAATAAAATGGCAGTTAGCATACTTTCAACATATGATGGCCCAGGATATACATTACCATTCTGAAACACAAAGAAGAGATCATAGTGAAGAAATACTGGACCAAAGCAAGACCAAAAACCAGCTGTGAATAATCCAAACTCTGCATCTCCATGTCTGATGTCAAAATGGTCTTCAGATCTCCAACTCCTTTAAGCTTTGTGAACTGCCACACACCACTTTCTCTTGGGCTGGTTCCACTCCCTGTTGGTAGTTCTCCACAGCAGGTGTTCCTTGACAGTGCCATCTCTAACATCTTGGATTCTCCAAGGTAAATCAGGCTTCAAATTCACAGCTTCATGCAATGGTCTCTGTAGGGGAAGTTTCTTAATCCTGCCCAGGCCCATTGTCTGGATGAATCTCTCATATCCACAGTCCCTCAGCCACTTGTAAAATAATCCCTAAGATGCTTATAATCATCACAAACTGTATGGCCTAGGGCTTAGGCTCATTACTACAACTGAACTCACTCATAGTAATCTATGTTTTGCCAAGTGGCTTTATGGCATAAACTGTTCTCTCACATCTTGCTTCTCCTGGTGTTGACTGAGATCATCTCCCTCATCTCTGCCTTTCTTCTCCCTCTATCTCTCTAGGATTTCCCACCTGGATCCATCCTGCCCCACCATAGGCCAATGCAGCTTTATTTATTAAGCAGTTGCAGCAATGCATACTCATAGCATACAGAAGGACATCCCAAAGCAGGCTTCCATTCAGAGAAACCTGACACATGCCTGGCCTCAGCAGCTTTCTGTAGGTATTGAGGCAATCCTTTAAATGTAATTACTTATAAAATTTAAAAATCAGATCCTACATTTCCAACATAAAATGGCACAAAATATACATTACCATTGGAAAATGTAGGGAAGAAAGTAAAGAAATGCCAGAACAAAGTAGGACCGAAAACTACCTGGGAAACATCAAGCTCTGCATATTCATGTCTGATGTCAAAACACTCTCTTTTTCCAACTCTTTTCAGCTTTGTTGACTGCAACACACTTATTTCCCTTGGGCTGGTTCTACTCCCTGGCAGCAGCTTTCCTTAGCAAGAATCCCATGACTCCTGCATCTCCAAAATCTTGGAGTCTCCAAAGCAATCCAGGCTTTAAATTCACAGCTTAAAGCAATGGCCTATCTTAGGCTTCCATTCAGGGAAACCCCTAACACATGCCTGGCCTCAGCAGCTCTCTTTAGCTTCAGGAAGAATTGTCAGACAAGGGTAAAAGGTAGGCATTTTCTGCACAAAAATGTTACAAGAACTATCTTTAGGCAACATATTAAAGTGCTCCTCCCTGGAAGCCTCTTGAGTGAACACCCAGAAGTTCAAATAAACCTTAACACTTCTGTCTTCCATGCTTGTTAAGTATGGCCCATTAAGCAATGATAAAGCATTCTATTGTTTTATTTTTTATTATTTTTTTAATGCCAAATGCCATTTATTGAAGGAGGGAGGAGGTCTTAAATACACACTTACAGCACAATGGCAGAACCCTGGAGGGCAGAAGTTTGCTACCAATGTTTTACACTCTTGCATCAAAGCTGTTAACGCCCATTATGCAGTATACACAGACAAGGAACTTCTCTTAAGCATTCAGGAGGGTGGAACCTGGCAGGGAATTAGCATAGGGAGTCTATCAATATCAAGGTCATCAAGCAAGTCAACGGTTACCCAAAACGGGAGCCAGGACCCTACAGGTCCCCATTTTACTAAAAAAAAGTGAGCTTCTGACTTAGGTTGTGTGGGATGTCAGCAGGTCACCTTACCTATCATGGAGATGCCTGCCCAGGCCAAACAGGTGCTCTGTCTTAGGTTGGTGAGTGCTCCCCAGGCATTACCCATCTCTGAATACTCATTATCATACAAGCTCAATCATGTGTGAGCTGCAGAGTTAACTGCTGCCAAAGATCTCAAAGTGGCACTGGGCTTGCAATCTGTGTGTTCAACACAGAAAAGACCAACAGAAGTCCTAATACACCCATAGTCAGTAGGCTAAAAGCAACTGAGCCATTCCCTTCCTTAATGAGCCTTACTGCAAATTGGAGTCCTTGTAAGATGGTATTAATATAAGGCTAGGAACTGTAGCCATGCAGTTGGATTCTCCAGAAGGTAATGTATGGTAACTGCTTTTTCAAGTATGTTTGAGAACATGTCAACCAGACACCTTGGAAATTATGGATAACCCTAAAGGTCACTGACCTCCATTTGTTAACAGTAGCATGCCAGCAAAGCCTTTTCATTTTCACAATCCTCTTCAAGCTGGTATAGCACCTACGTTTTAGGAGTGGCTCTGTGCAACATTTATTGGCCTCCTGAAATTCATTTAGTCCCCTTTGAAGATACCTTAAAATTTATGAGTCTGAATGTGCACATTATGAGACCATCAGTTCTGCTTTTTGTGAGCTGCCTGTTTTTTCTTTATGGTTCTTAGTTGTTCTTTTCCAGATTTGCCAGCTTAAGTCGTGCTGGGATCAAGAAAAATGGGCCTTGGTGGTTCATGCTCCTGGAGTTGTATCCATGCTAGTGGATGCCCACATTGTCCAGAAGAGAATTTGTCATTGCTACTGCCATTGTTGCTGTTATGACAGTGGCGACCACCGCTGCTACTGTTTCTGGGATTACCATTTCATAATTGGTTACCACAGGTAGCACAGTGGAGACCCGACAGCAAAAGTTGCTACCACAGTTGGTTAATCTTTCATTCTGTTTTGCATGATAAATTTAATTCAATAGTTATATACATTTCTATTGGCTTTAAATATTATAAATTTATAAACTCAAGATCCACTCTTTTCATAACCCAAAGTTTCAAGGTCCAAATTCCTCCAAACATTAAGCTATGACCTTAAAGCATCACGCCTAGTGATGTAGCAGGTAACTGTTTCCCCTGCCTATGACCTTGAAATACAAGCCTCTAGTGTATGGCTACTCAGGACCCTTAGGACCTGGGATGCATGTATATGGATTCCTCTTTGATCCTTCATGGTTTTGTATGCTCTGACAGACCAGGAAGGTCTCAGGTAGGAAAACAGGTGACCGTTGATCACCCTTCCAGCATCAGGAGCATCTCCACAGAGTCTACACAAGCTCTACAAAAAAAAAATGAAGAAACTCACTGCTTTGCCCCTCCTATTGAACTCCATGGTAGAGATTGGCTTCAGGCAGAAAATCAAGTGCTTGATGAACCAATGCCCTGGATATACTGAGTACACAAGACAGAGGTCTTCAAATTATGAGGTAGCATCCCTGTCCAAGCCTGAGCCAAAATGAACACACTAGTCCCAAATGAACCACACCTCTCAGGGGAAGCCTGAAGCCAGGAGGGAAGAGGAGTAGAAGCAGGTCCTTTGGTGACCCTAGCCAGAGAGATAGAGATAGATAGTGAGAGAAAGAGAGAGAGAGAGAGAGAGAGAGAGAGAGAGAGAGAGAGAGAGAGAGAGATTACAATCATAATGAAAAGAAACCACAGAATAACTCAGGAAGTAAAAATCCAAAGGCCCAAATATTAAAATCCAAATGATGAAAATGTGATGCCTGGATTTTTCTTTTTTGCACCTGTGTAAACATCTATCTGCCAATGTCTTTTGGGAAGAAGCAGAGAGTTAAGAGTGAGAGGTGAGCTGCCAGCAAGGTGGTGGCACAGTAAAAGTGTGTGAGTGTGTGTGCATACCATGAGAAGAAAAATGGATAGATTGTTAGATAGATGCATAATTACTTAGATAAATAAGAGTGATCTATACATATGGCAGATTTTGTGCTTGCATGCCCACAGACAACATCCACATACACGTAAATGTAAAAGATGTAAATATAAAAATGAGGAAAATGAAAAGAAAATGAAAATGATTAAACACCCACACATTAGGATTATCTGTTTGCAGAAAAGAGACAAAATAATGTCAAAAGACCCTAGGCATTGTGGCAATTACCTTTAGACCCATCTCTTTGAGAGGTCCTGAAATTCAAGGTCTTGGTTCTCATAGTTGGTAATAAGCTGAAACCATGAAGGCACTATCTGAAGCAAGAAATATAGGGTAAGTTAATGGAGAGAAAATGTGAGAAAACTGGAGAGATGGACAGATAGTGCTCCAGAAGTGATTTCATGGAACCACATCTGCTGTATTACACATGAACAAGTATTTGTGTAGTAGAAACCTATGGACTATGATTGGTGAGCACATTACCTTAGATTTGCCAATGAGCTCTCATACCAGCATGGTCTCTATGCCGAAGAAACACATAAAAAGTGACTTTGAGAGTGCAGATCCAGGAATTCAGTGTTCTGATTAGTGAAATACTCAATTGCATGGTATGTCATGCTCTTTATTTAGAAGTGCAGTGTGCCAGGTAGACTGGTGCCCAGGTCATGCCTATATTTTTTCTTCTGGGAGACATGGCAGTAGGCATGCATGACACGTGAACATTCTTAAGCCATCACACAGTCTCAGGGAATGGCCAATAGGACAAGTTTTCCTCAGGTTTACAGGGAATTAGAAGAACAAAGAACGCCTGTGTATTTGTTAGTTTTGCACATTTCAGCTTTCTTCAGAATACCACCTGCAGAAGTGTAAACGCAAAGACTTGGAAGAATCCACCTGGACCATGAAAATCAAGTGATCATTGCTCAATATGGAAGAGGTTGACATATACAATTTATAATTCAGGTGCTATTAAATGAATCTTTAAATAGCTCTTTTGCACAGAAAACCCTTGGAGGTGGACTAGCAAGAATGGGCATGGTGGTGGTGGTGGTAGTGGTGGTGGTGGAGGTGGTGGTAGACGTGGTGTTGGTAAGCACATATTGAGTGCTTGATCTACCTAATGCCCAATTTTAATCCTGAGGAAATGTGAATGCAGTTTGGGGAAAATTCCTTGTGTTGTGAACATCACTTCCTATATATCTAACACTATAGAGTATAAAAAGAATCAAGAATATATGTATTGTAATAAAGTTATACAGAAAATTCTTTGATAATATTCAACATCCATTCATGATAAAAATCCTGGAGATGCTAAGAACTGACAGATAGAATTTCAACAAAATACACTTTCTCTATAACAAATGCACACAAAAAAATCAACTAAATGGTGAAATACTGAAAGCATTTCTTTTTACACAGAGAAGGGTACAAGAGTGTCACAGAGAAAATATAAAAAAAAACATAATAAGACAGTTTCCAGTAGATTATTTTCCAAAATCAACTTGAGATAAAATTTAAAAGTATTCTACTACTGTTTGTTTATTACTTTTTGAAATGACTGATTTGATAAAACTAAAGATCTTATAACCACTCACTTCAATTAATTAACTTACCATAAAATAGTCAGTAAGATGTTCCCAATTGGAACCTCATACACCAGTCAGTGAGGTACTTTGGTAATCTGAAAGGCTTCCTAATCCTGATCTAGTCTTCTGATAAATTTTTCATAACTGAAACTGTGTGTGTAAAATAGAATTTATAGATTTGACTCTAAAATAACCTCAGTGTGTCCCAGTGAAATGTCAGTTTATACAGAGAAAAGTATATCAATATAAGAATGTGCATAAAATATTTTAGACTATCAAGACTTCAAGATGTTGTGCTTCAGTGAACTCTAATGATGAATGGTGTCTCCTTTCTTAACATCACAAGACACTTGTCTCATGAAGTTAAATTTTTTTAATTTTTTTATTCATTTTTACATACAGACCACTGATTAACCTCCCATCCCTATTCCCACCCCCCATTCCCTCCTCCAAAAGGCTTCCCACAGGGAGTCAGCAAAGCCTGGTACATTCAGTTGAGGAAGGACCAAGCACCTCTCCCCTGCATCAAGGTGAGCAAGACATCCCACCATAAGTAATAGGCTCCAAAATGCCAGCTCATTCACCAGGAATAGACCCTGATCCCACTGCTAGTGACCCCTAAAACAGACAAAGGTACACAACTTTCTTGCATATGTGTAGGGCCTAGTCCAGTCCCATGCAGATTCCAGAGTTGTCGGTCTAAAGTCAGTAAGTTCCTACAAGCTTGCTTCAGTTGTCTCTGTAGATTTTCCCACCGTGAACTTGATTCCTCCTTGCTCATATAATCCCTCTTCTCTCTCTTTGACTGAACTCCTGGTGCTTGGTTGTGGATCTCTGCATCTGCTTCCATCAGTTACTGGATGAAGTTTCTATGATGACAGTTAGGGTATTCACCAATCTGATTACTAGTGTAGGCCTTTTCAGGTATCCTCTCCACTACTGATAGTAGTCTAGTCTGGGATCATCCTCATGGATTCCTGAGAACTTACCAGCACCAGGTTTCTCCCTTACCTGTGGGGGTTAGTTGTTCCAGTTTTAACCTGGAAGGACTATCTACGGTAAGAATTCTGGTATCTGTCACACCTACCAATGAGCTGCTACTGATGTGGGGCCAAGACAGGATCCCTTAAGACATGAGATCTGGATGTGCTGGCTCTCTTGGTTCCTGGTGATCCTGGATGCTGGATGGAAAACCCAGCAGAGTTCTCTAGAGAACATGGCTGGACTGCACTCCACCTCTACCAGATCCTGTAACCAATCCCTTTACTTGTTGGAAGTTACCCCAAAATGAACCTCCCTCTTAACTACGTGGAGTTTCTTTAATTAATCCACTAATATATGGTGCTCATATGGGGCAAACTGCAAACACCTGGGTGGCCTCATCCCTCAGGCTCCTCTGTGGCTGCTGTGGCACACTTTCCACACTTGTCATGCTTCCCTGTGTCTTGTTCCCTGTGTCTTTTAAAATTTCCACTACTCCCTGGGACCAAGTGCCTAATCATTCAGCCCATATCCTCCTGATACTGTTCCTTCTCTTACCTTCCTTCCTCCTCCCCAGGTCACAGGCACCTGCATCCACCTGCTGAGTTCTATACAGCTAGGGAGTACCTCCATGGTGAGTCTGAGTCAATTCCAGAAGCAAGGGAGCAGCTAAGTCCAGTCCTAGTTCCCCCAACAAGCTTAGCGCCCAGACAGACAAAAGCCACCATGAGTGAAGTGTCACCCCTCCCCCTCCCATGCACTGGCTCCTGCCTGAGTCCACAGCTTCCACAGTCTCACCATCTCTTGGAAGCTGCTCAAGGGTGCCTGGTTCATGGAGAGGAGCTCAGAGCCATGGCTGACAGCCATCATCCTTGTAACCTGGAGCTCTCTGCCCCTGAGCTCAGGCAATTCAACCACACACATGGGACTTTTTACTGAAGGAAAGGCAGGTCAAGAAAGCCAAGCTGGGCCCTGAAATTGCTGGGAGTCACAGGAAGATCTGCCTACACTGCCTTGTAAACTCTGGACACCCTGCTCTTGCCTGCAGCCAGCCAAAGCCTTCAGCGGGACCTGTTTTAGTGTGACACCTGCTAGACAAAAAGTGCTATTACACACACACCCCAAAAAGGATGGTAAGACAACCAAGCCAAATGTTTTATTTCAGGTAAGAGTATTTGATAATTTTACACCTTGAAACTGACTAACAAATTTTGAGTACTTCTTATACTATGGCCAAAAACATTACTTCACAAAAATTTAAAAACTTTTGCCTGTATGATGAATGACATTTTCCTGGAAATATATAACCTTCCTAAGGCATATCTGGCATATACCCTTTTGACATTTAGGGTAATAATTCACACAGCATTCAAATGCTGTTTTAATAATAATAACAAAGATGAGACATTATTGGGACTGATTCAGGTTTTATGAGATACAAATGGAGGCTTACATAAAAAGATAATTTTTTTGGAATCAGCTAAACAGGACTTACAAGATAGCAAAAGAGATTTAGAAGACAAGCTTCTTAGTTTGGAATCTGCTAACTTAATACAAGAACTTTATTCCATTACTAATAAATGTATAACCAAATTTGATTTTATTTATAGTAAATATGAATGATTAATGGATAGAGTAATAAATCTCCAGGGTGAAGTTTTCACTACTCAGAAACTTTATAAGGAAGAAAGATTACCATTAACTGATAAAATAAGGTCTATGGAATCATGTGTTTCAGAAAAAAAAATAAAAAGTTGCATGATTCCATGAGAAATCTGGAATCCCTTGCAAGAGAAGAGGTTCTCTCCCTGGAACAGACCCTAGGTGCTGATTTGCAAGCCCTGGGAGAAATGCTCAGTAAACATGACAAGGGACTTAAAAAGCAGAAGGACAAGACCATAGAGGTTGTAACATCTCCTGATGGCTCTCACACAATGGCTTATCCTGTCATCATCCATGAAAGGCCAACAGATGATAGACATCCTGAGCTATTTGTGGAATATAAATTACAACTAATTGTGATGAGGAAATTTAAAAATATGAAAGAAGCCATAGTATACCACACAATCCCACAGGCCAAGCAGTCATAGAAAGATCCAATTGAACTTTTAAGGATATGTTAATAAACAGCAACAGGTAACAATGTCTGCTAGAAATAGATTGCATAATGTTTTATTAACTTTAAATTTTCTCAATGTTTATGAGAAAGGAACAAGAGCTGTAGAGAGACATTGGTCAACAGACAAAATTCTTGAGCTAAATCAACTGGTTTATTTCAAAGATGTGTTGACCTCAGAATGGAAACCAGGTTATATTCTACATTGGGGAAGGGGTTTTTCTCTTGTTTCTGCAGGAGAAGAAAAGCTATGAATACCAACAAAGTTAATAAAATTTCTATTCGAACAAGAGAAATCACGTGATGAGTGTAGCAGGAATCTTAACAGTTCTTATTAATAAAATCAAACCTGAGGCCAGTTATTGGGGTCAATGCTGGTAGATCAGAGAGACAGAACAAGCCACAGCTATCTTCACCTTGCCAGTTCCTCAGCTGGTCCTGTTTCCTCAGACTGGAAGCCTCTGAGTCCTCATCCAGAATGAATCTCAGCTGAACTGTGTTACTCCAAAGCCTGAAAGCTTAACCAGCCAAATGCTTCTACTTTCTGGTCCTCATGCTTAATATATCTTTCTGCTTTCTGCCTCACTCCCTGGGATTAAAGGCTTGCTTTCTGGGATTAAAGGGGTGTGTCACCATGCCTGGCTGTTTTCAATGTGGCCTTGAACTCACAGGGGTCCAGAGAGATTTCTACCTCTGAAATGCTAGTATTAAAGGTGTGAGTGCCACCATTTTCTAGCCTTTGTATCTAGTGGCTGTTCTGTCTCTGACCACAGGTAAGTTTATTAGGGTGCACAATATTTTGGGGAACACAATACCACCACAGATGAGAAGTAAAAGCTCATCTACCAGTGTGACATCTGTACAAGTAGTAGGAAAAACTTAACAAAGGTTGAGGTACGGTTCTGATTTTTTCTTTACAGGATAATAGAAATACTCATCTTCCAGAAGTCATAAGGCCTTGGATATCCAAATATCTACAACAGAAAGGAAGACTCTATTGGTACCAATCTACACAGGATAATATCTCACTACCTACCATCTATATCTCTTTAATTCTAGAAAAGTGGTGGTTCTGATTCCGTTATATACCAATCTGGCTTTGGAGTTGAAATTGGTTCACTCCATCTCTAAACCCAAGCATGTTGCTAAAAGAAAAGGTTGAGAAATTCTATCTCATATCAGAAGAGCTGTCTGCTCTGGGACTGAAGAAAACCAATAAAAATGGACCATTGTGTTCAAGATTCTAATTCTCTCCATGCTTATTCTTGATTTCTCAGAATCCTTGCATATATTTCATGTCATCTTTAAATGCAAACTTTCCATTTTGATATTAATAATGTTCAATTTTCCACAGTAAAAAACAAGCCTTTTGCAATATCAATTTCTGAAGTCTTAAGAAAGAAGATGGGGCCCCACATCAACTCTACCCAGTTGAGAATGATGCCATGGTATTCAGAAACATTACTCAATGGTCAGCCTTGGACTGAAAACTCTCCCAGATAACTCCATTATAAGATGGTTCATCATACTACACATCTAGCCAGAATCTCAGCCCACATTACCCATTACTCTGAGTCTGGCTGCAGAATCTATAATTGGTCGAACAGAGATTGAACTATCTGAGCTTTCTTACAGAACCCCATAGAGATACTTTTGCCCCCTGAACAGCAGGAAGCATTTTTAAGAAACCAACACCCCTTTTCCCAAAAGTTTCATGTTTCTGAGGGTTATGGATAATGATTATAGGGTTGGGGGTGGAAGAAAACTTTGGAATCTCTATTTCCCTTAAGAAAAGGAAAAAAGGAGAATGGATAGGTATAGGATATTAAGGTAAATTATTGTATATATGTATAAACCAATTTAGTAAAATATCAACCTTAGATAAAATGTACTGCTAGGGGTTCTTATTTATTGATACAAATGTAAACTAATTTTTAATCTTATTCCAGATAATTTGTATATTGATACAAATATTGAACCATATTTATTGTAATGTACATATATGTCCACTCTTACATGAAATGTTTTGTATGTTGATACAAATGTAAAATTGTATTTTTCATACTGTATGAATGCTCTACCTCTGTTTAGGATATTTGGTATATTTGGAATATTGTCATATTTAGTATGGTACTATACATTTCTAACTCAACTTTAGCTGTTTTGCGTATTGTCACTATTTTGAAGTCATTGTCCTTTTACTGTACATTTGCTTACACTGTTTACCCTGTGTACATGAAGCCTTAGTCCTTAGGTTGTCTAGGTAGAGAAGACTTACAGATTTGTAGTCTCCTATGCTTGTCATCTCTATAGCTATGTTAGTTAGGTTCCCCAGACTTACAGAAACATATGTCAGATGGATAATCTTCAAATACTTCACCAGCCTGGAGAATATGGCATTTAAATGTTTTGATTACTTGAAATTCTGTTAATGTGAGACAAGATTGCTCCTGGCAGTACTGATCTGACCCCGAGAGAATGTTGGGCTTCTGACACATTTTTGTTTTGAAGTTTGTCTTCACCTTGGTACAAAATATTCTACTGGGCAAAGAACTGCCCTTGCCTTGACTGCTGACAGTAAAATGGTCTGACAGACACTCTAGGCCTGTAGCCAATTGGAAAGCACCAGTGATGCTGAGAAACTTTAGGTGACTGTCCAGGCAGCCAGCTGTCTCTGTCTACTTTCACAAGACTCCCAAAAATGTCTTGCATCCTTCTCACATTTCTCAAGTATTATAGTATTCCTTCTCAGGTCTTTGATGGGATTGAAGACTAACAGTTATAGTTACAATCTTCTTGTATCTTAGTTAGAATATATTATGTATTATAATATATTACACATTATGTTCTTCAGGACAGAACAGCTTTTGGAATGATCTCTGTAAAGTGCTGTTTACCTATGCTCCAGATTTCTCTGGATTTTAGTATTTTAGTATGTATCTCTTGTTTAATATTATTCATGTTGTCTGTAATTCATCTTGTGTAGGTTATTATCCCTTATTCCTTCTGTACTATATTTGATAATCATTCCTATTGTATACAGTTTGGTATTAGGTTAGAACTTTCTTATTTAGACAAAAGGGGGAGATATAGAGGGCAGCTGTTCCAGCTTGAAATGGAAGTACTACCCCTAGTAGGGCTTCTGGCATCTGTTGCGCCTACCTATAATATACCTCTGGGGCAGAGCCTAGACAGGAGCCCTTAAGACCCACAATCCAGATGTGCTGGCTCTCTTAGTTCCTCATGATCCTGGATGCTGGATGGTAGGTCGAGCAGATTTCTCCATAGAACACCACTTGAGTACACTTCACCTCTCCCAGATCCTGTAGCCAACCCCTTTACTTACTGTAAGTTACCCCAAAATAAACCACCCTTTTAACTGTGTGGAGTTGCCTTAATAAATCCCCCTATATCAATATATACGCATACACATTTAATAAGACAAAGATAAAATACTAGTCCCTGAGCACCAAAATTAAATATTTAAAAAAGAGCAAGCCATAAATTTTAAGATAAGTAAATATCAAGTTCATTACTTAGAAGAAATAACCAGGAGTAGAGTTTGTGACACTACCCAATTCCCCCGTGTGGTTCAAAAATTCTTAAGACAATTGAAAGAATTCTTACAGGAACAATCAATCATGCCTATTTGTGTATATAATATTATATGTAACCTTAAAAATATATAAAAGAAAAGGAGTGAGTGACATCTAAAATGTTTTTTCTTGTTTTCAGTGTTTCAATTTTCCTTAATAATCATATAATTATTTTTTATATCTCCACAAATTTAATTATTATAAATTACCTGAAATAATCTTTGCATGTTTATGATCAAGAAATAATCTGATAACCAAAACTGGGCTCCTCTTGAAGGCCTTTTTAAAGAACAAAAGGTCTTTTTAAAAAATTTGTGTTGTTCTTATTCATCTCATGGATAGGGTGTCATATTATTAAGGCTTTATAAACACAGCTTCTGACATTGCTAGGGAAAAAAATCATATAAAACATCTTGTTCCTATCACTACCCATCCTGGATGCACCTAAAAGATCTAGTCTATTTCCCCTTCCCAGGAAGATCCATGCATCACCTCCCTGCCCGTTGAACCCTGCTTGTTATTTAACCTCTCTGGGTCTGTGAATTTTTGCATGATTATTCATTACTTAAGAGCTAATATCCACTATGAGTACATACAATGTTTGTCTTTCTGGGCATGGGTTATCTTACTCAGGATGATTTTTCTTAATTCCAACCACATGTCTTCAAATTCCATGATGTCATTGTTCTTAACAGCTGAGTAATGGTCCATTGTACTAGTATTCCACACATCGTTCATCCAGGTTCTGATTATTAGGAATAAAACTGCGATTAACAGTGTTAAGCAAGTGCCTTTGTGGTAGGGGGAGCATCCTTTGGGTATATGCCCAAGAATGGTATGCCTGGGTCTTGAGATACATCAATTCTCAATTTCGGGAGGAACTGAAATATTAATTTCCGTAATGGCTGTACAATGTTATACTCCAACCAACATGGAGGGGTGTTCCCCTTGCTCCACATCTCTCCAACATAAACTCTCTTCAGTGTTTTTGATCTTAGCCATTCTGACAGCTGTAAGATGTAATCTCAAAGTAGTTTGATTTGCATTTCCCTGATAGCTACAGATAGTAAACATTCTTTTAAGTGTTTTTCAGCAGTTTAAGATTCCAATGTTGAGAATTCTCTATTTAGATCTGCACCCCGTTTCCTAGTTGGATTATTTTGTTTGTTCATGTCTAGTAGCTTGAATTCTTTCCATATTTTGGAGATCAGCCCTCTATCAGATGTGGGCTTGCTGAAGACCTTTTCCCATTCTGTAGGCTGCCATTTTGTCCTATTGATAGGGGCCTTTGCCTTACAGAAGCTTTTCAGTTTCTTGAGGTTCAATTTATTAACTGTAAGTCTTAAGCCTGAGCTATCAGTGTTCTGTTCAAGAAGTTGTTTCCTGTGCCAATACATTCAAGACCATTCCCTACTTTCTCTTCTGTTAGGATTAGTATACCTGATTTTATGTTGAGGTGTTTGACCCACTTTTAGTTGGGTTTTGTGCAGGGTGATAGACATGAATTTATTTGAATTTTTCTACCTACTGACATCCAGTTAGACCAGCACCATTTATTGAAGATATTTTGTTTGTTCCATTCTGTATTTCTTTCTTCTTTATAAAGTGTTAGGTGTCCATAGATGTGTGGATTTACATCTGGTTATTTGATGGGATTCCATTCATCAAATTGTCTGTCATTATGCTAATACCATGCAGTTTTTTATTACCAAAGCTCTGTAGTACAGCATGGGATCAGGGATGGTGAAACCCTGAGCAGTTCTTTCATTGTACAAGATTGTTTTAGCTATCCTGCGTGGTATGTTTTTTCCATGTGAAGCTGAGTATTGTTTTTTGAGGTCTGTAATTAATTGTATTAGAATTTTGATTGGACTGTAGTGAATCTGTAGACAGCTTTTGGTAAGATGGTCATTTTACTAGGTTCATCCTACTGATTCATATGCATAGAAGACATTTCCACCTTCTCATGACTTCTTCAATTTCCTTTTTAAAGATTTGAAGTTTCTATCATACAAGTCTTTCACTTGCTTGCTTAGAATGACAACAAGATATTTTATATGATTTATGGCTTTTTTTTATTTTGCAATACAGTTAAGTTCTATGTATCAGCCACGGATTCCCTTGTTCTCCCCGCTCCTGCCCCGCTCACCCTCCCCCCAGCCCACCCCCCATTCCCACCTCCTCCAGGGCACGGTTCACCCATCGGTTTGCATCGATTTATTGCTATTGGAATGGGTGTTGTTTCCCTCATTGCTTTTTCAGCCCATTTGCCATTTGTTTATAGGAAGACTACTGGTGTTTTTCTTTTCTTTTTTCTTTTTTTTGTGGAGGGAGGGTTTCTTTTATTCAGTCACTTGAAGAAAGGTGTTTCTCAGCTGAAGTTGCTCCCAGGTAGAGTTTTTGGCGTAGCTGATTTATATTATTTCATCTGCAAGGAACAACACTTGAATTTTTCCAATAAGCCAGCTTCTGCTTCAGTTGTCTTATTGCTCCTACTAGAACCTCAATTATTATACTGAATAGATATGGAGAAAGGGGACAGCCATTCTTTGTCTTATTCCTGATTTTAGTTGAATTGCTTTAAGATTCTCTCCACTTAATTTGATGTTGGCTATCAGCCTTGTATAAATTTCCTTTATTATGTTTGGGTATATCCCTTGTATACCAGTTCTCTCCAAGACTTTTACCATGAAGGGCTGTTTGATTTTCTCAAAGGATTTTGACCAATGATATGATAAAATGTTTTTTTTTTTCGTTCAGCTTGTTTATATGATAGATAACATTGACAGATTTTTATGTGTTGAACCATCCTTGCATCTCTGGGATGAAGTCTAATTGATAATGGTGAATAATCATTTTGATGTATTCTTAGATTCTGTGTTTGAGCATTTTATTGAGTATTTATCATTCTACATTTAATTAATGTATGTTGGCTCCAGTATTTCTCTGTTTAGTTTTGTCTGGATGACCTCTCCATAGTTGAGAGTGTGATATGGAAGTCTCCCACTATGAATGGATGAGAGTTGATGTGTGATTTAAGATTTCGTAGTGTTTTCTTTACAAACATGAGTGCAGAGATACATTTTAGATAGACAGATGGTCTTCAAACACTTCAGAGACCTACAGAGTATAGAATTTAAGATGTTTTAATAGCATTAGGCTTTTCATGACAGTGAGATATGTTTGCTTCTGACAGCAACAATCTACTTCAAAAGAGGCTGATGGGCATCAAAGAACATCCATATAAAGTTTGCATTCAAGGTGCCAAAGCTAGCCATTTTGGCAAGAAACTGCTTTTGTCTCAACTGCTTAGAGTAAGCTGTCCAAATTGCATAAGCAGAATACAAAAAAAGGGTAACTGCTGAACTTTGCCAAAACAAGGTTAGACAGTCCAACAAATTCCTGCTTCACAGAAAAATAATCTGCCAGATATTCTAGGCCTTTAGTCCAAAGATGGATTCCCCAAGTTGGAAAGGAACCTTGGTTAACTGTCCAGGAAGCTAGCTGTTTCTCTCATTTCTATAGTTTTGGAAATTGCTTCCTTTGCATTTCTTGTATACTCTCAGGACATTGATGGGGTTGAAGACTATACAGTTGTAGTTAGAATGTTCCCTGTTACCAAATCCAGGAAAGAAATTACATAGGAGATATAAAGTTTATAAAAGGTTGAAAGACAAAAAAGCTTGAATTGTTTAAAGAATCATTTAAGGTGTAAAAGATATTTTTAGGTTGGTAATACAAGGTATGATAAAAATAATTTAGGTATAAAACTTTATATTCTTCAAGATAGAATATATAATAGATTTTTTTCTTCATTTATGCCAAATAGAAATAGACTGCTCATTATGAATATAATTCTTACTTAACAAATGTTTTTCTTGTATATAGTTTTACTGTGTTAGAGTTAAAACCTTTCCTTTTAATTTAGAAGACAAAGGGAAATTTTTTTTGGCTTGTCTTCAGTCTTGTGCTTTTTTCATTTTTCTTTATTACGAAATTTTGTACTCACTCCACATATCATCCACAGATCCCCCATCCTCTGTCCTCCCTCCTCTCTTCTCCCACACCCAGCCCTCTTTCCCAAGCCACCCCGCATCCCCACATCCCCCAAATCGAGGTCCCTCATGGGGAGTCAGCAGAGCCCAGCACACTGAGCCTAAACAGGTCCTAGCCCCTTCCTACTGCATGAAGGCTGTGCAAGGCATCACACCACAGGCACAGGATTCCCAGAAGCCTGCCCATAGATCAGGGTCAGATGAAAGTCTTATAAAATAATCCTTTTGTACACTGTAAAATTATGCCTCTGCGTATGGCACCTTCTGACTGGCTTAATAAAAAGCTCAATAGCGAGGCAGTAGTGGATAGGTGGGACTTCCAGGCACAAAGAGAAACAGGGAGGAGGGTTAGAGGTGTGAGGAGGTGGGCAGATGTGGTTGTCACAAAAGCCTTCAGTGTCCCTCTTTTCATTGAGTCTACAACCACATACCACTGTAAATGTAGCTACAGTCAGCAGGAGCATGGATGATGGACTTCCACATGGTCTCCATCAGCATCATGTTCATGCACCTCAGCATGGTCTCCAATGTAAGTACAAGCCATGAACACCATCATAGCCCATGGCATGAACATCAACATAGCCTCAGGTGATTCTGCAGGCCACTCACATAAACATGCTCCTCAGTGGCAGCATGGCTCAAAGACATCAACATGGCTTCAGGTAGCTGCAAAGATCATGCAGATACAAATGTCTTTTGATGGCAACAAAAGTCACAGACATCAACTATGCCCATGGCTATGTACCCGTTGCCCCTCATGGCACACCCTCTGCAGCAGTATAGGCCATTCACACAAACATGGCTTCTGGTGACTACCGGACCATGGATACTAATCTGGCCTCCTTTAGTAGTACAGACTACAGAGGACTACCTGGCCTCCACAGCAGCAAGGGACTTGGATATCAACATGATCTCAGGTGGCAGCACAGAAGATGAACATCTCCATGAACCTTGAGCTTCAACCAACTGGGTAAGTCAACCACGGCTATCAATATAACTCTGGGGCTGCATGGATTAGAGAGTTTTTTAAGAAGATTCAATACAGAAAATGAACCATTTCGTCTTGGACATCCTGTTATTTCTCAGAACCAGAGTAATCATATGGCTAGGCAGCATCTTTAGGAGCTAAGTGTGCAAGTTTGAGGCTGCTGCACAGTACCCTGTCAGCCGGACAGAGCATCAACATATTCCCCCATCCACTGAAGCCTTCTCTCACACCTAACACCACTGTTGTGTCTCTAATCCCACCTCTCCACACACACTCCCCCCTCTGTTCCTCCATCTTTCCCACCTCTCCATCCAATATTCATTTGTCTTCGTGGCATTGGAACCTGCAGTTTGTCATACAGTATGTTTTTTTCCAAAACAGCTTTACATTCAATTGTTCATTGCAAGTTGATGATCTGGTTCGAGGTTTCTGGTTTGTAAAGCACCATTGGCAAGACTCATCTCAGATATACTGCTCTTGTACAGTGTCAGGGTATGTTGGAGCTAGGAAGGGCATCTGGGGCAAGGGTACTTGGGAGCTTTTGGCTCCTGCACACATACACACCCTTCAAGTTGTCTCCCCCCAATTTTGATGAATTTCTAAACAGACTTATTAAATAAGAAACACAGAGCCAAATACAAAGGTATTAGCCATATTAGTCACAATAATAGCTGTGAACTAACCTTAGCTCATCACCTCACCATAGCTAGCCAGAAGAGCTTCTTCCTGTCTAACCTGTGCCTTTATTATCTTGCTGTTCTGCCTTCTCATTGGCTCTAAGCCCAGCCACATCACCTTCTCATCACTGCCGATCTATATAGACCTCCAGGTCTCTATGGTTGGTACTGGGATTAAAGGCATGTGTCACCATGCTTGGCTGTGTTCTTGAACACACAGAGACTCTGCTTGACATGTGATCAGATTAATGGCATATGCCACCACTGCCTGACTTATGTTTAAGGCTGGCTATGACCTCTGTTCTCCAGGCAAACTTTATTTATTGTCATACAAATAAAATATTACATTTCTGCACAAATATAGTATCACCACACCCCAAGGTTCCTGGGGCTAGACCTTTATGCTTGTAGCAGCTCCACTGCCCCATGCTCTCCATCTCCCATTAGGGAAAGCAGCCCAGGTTACATGGCTCTGTTCCTCCATCTTTCTAATTTCATGAGTCTACTTTTATAAGCATCTTCCCATATGACTTTACTTTGTTTTATTTTTATTTTAATTTTTATTATTCATTTATTTATTTTATATCCTGTCTTTAGTCTTGCCCCATTCTCCCATCCCAGTCCCGCCTCCCAAACCGGTCCCAGATCCCTCCTATTTCAGCTCCATGCAGGAAAGGGCAGGTCTCTCATGAGTATCAATAAAACATAGCAAAGCCAGTTATTATGAGACAAAGCACCTCCCATGTATTAAGGGTGGTCAAGGTGACCAGTTTGAGTAGGGTCCCAAAAGTCAGTAAAAGAATCAGAGATAGCCACTGGTCTCACTGTTATGAGACCCACAAGTAGGCCAACCTACACAACTGTAATATATGCAAAGTACATTGGTCAGTCCATGCAAGTTTCTTTGTTGCTGGTTCGGTCTACCTATGATCCCACAATAGTTAATTGTGTGAGACGTCCTATGGTGTGCTTGACCCTTCTGGCTCCTACAATCCCTTCTCTGTTGCAGGAATCCTGAAATCCACCTAAAGTTTGGCTGTGGAAGACTTTTTCTTTTAGATTATTCTGGAGCTACTGCTGTCTCTGCAGACTTCTTTACTCTGCACCACCCTTCGAAGCCTCCATGGGTCTTTCAGACTCCACAGAGTCCTGAGTCATGTATACTGCTGTCTTCATTTTTTTTCTCTGATCTACAATTATTTTTAATGTCACAGATGTTTATTTATCTTAATAAAAACTTTCCATACATATTAGTCCAAACATCCATTTTTCAGTCCTCCAAAAGTTAAGAATCACTTTTATTATTCCTGCTTTTATGAGATCACTTCATTAGACCTTCTGTATACATGAAATGAAACAACATTTTGTCTGACTTTATTTTATGTGTATATAAAATATTTGTATCTATTTACATCTTAGTGAGCATCTATCTTACTATTGTGATTACATCTGCAATGAGCACAGGAGTACAGGAATTTTTTCAGAATCTTGATTGCAATTCACTTTCATAAACAACCAGCAAAGGGATTCATTGGTCATAATGCAGTTGTATTTTAGTATTTGAGTTACCACCACAATATTTTCCATCATGGCTACACCAATTTACATTTCTACTATCAGTTTGCTATCCTTCTGTATAGATCCTCAAATAGTTGTTAACGTGTGTTTTTATACTGAACATCCAAATATGAGCAAAGGAATAATTCTAGTTTTCACTTTGAACTTTTTGTGCATAAATTATTCATAATACTAAACATAATTTCCCTTATCTGATTGTCCATTGTACTAGGGGTTGCTACATGATACAAAACTTTATGGTTATCTACAAACTGAATCTATCTCTAAGGTTACTTTGATTTATGTGCCTCTGGCCCTTTTCAAGTGGGGTGTACTAATACGTTCTTTCTGGTACTAGGGATGGCTCCGCCATTAAAGGCTAGGCTAATAACTAAGTATAATACATTCTTTCACGTATCTGAAACAATCTATACCTTATGAATCAGAATGTTGTCTTAGTCACTGTTCTATTTCTGTGAAGAAACTCCATGACCTCGGCAACACTTATAAAGGAAAGCTGTTATTTGAGGGCTTGTTAACAACTTCAGAAACTGGATCCACTCTCACCTTCACAGGGAACAAGGCAGCCAGGCATGAGAGATATGGTGCTGGAGAAGTAGATGAGAGCTACACACTGACCAGTAGACAGACAGACAGACAGAGCTTGGTCCTGGCATAGGCTTTTGAAACCTCAAAGCCCATCCCCAGTCACAAACTTCCTCCAACAAGGTTAAACCTGCTGATCTTTTTAATCCTTTTAAGGAGTTGGACTCCCTGGAGACTAAGCTTTTAAATACTTGAACTGATGGGGACATTCACATGATAACAGATGTTATGATCTTATTTTGATTCTCAATCTACTTTTGTGGGTCTTTACTCAAATTTGGGCTCTTACTCTGTCATATTCTTGTTAAATGAGTATATTTTTCCCTGAATGATCCAACGAAGAAAGATGTACCTATTATTTTGTATTTTCTTGGTATTCTGAAACAAAGATTGCTTGTCTTGTTAAGACTAAAAATAGACTAAAAGCACGCAAACAAATAAGTGCTTTTAGTCTACTTTTCCAACACTGACTGTCACATTTTTAACCAACATTATAAATTAAGCTACAATACTGCAATTTGTTTGAGGCAGCCAATTTCACAGAGTCAGTAGAAAGTTCAGAAATACTCAATATGTTTGTGAACTAATGGCAGCTATAAAGGCTGATTTATACTTATGATAAATTCATAATTAAGGGCTGGAGAGATGACTCAGAGGTTAAGAACACTGACTGCTCTTCCAGAGGTCCTGAGTTCAATACCCAGCAACCACATGGTGGCTCACAGCCATCTATAATGAGATCTGGTGCCCTCTCCTGGCGTGCAGGCATATATGGAGGCAGAATGTTGTATACATATAAATAAATCTTAAAATAAAAAAAATTCATAATTAATACATAATTTCACCACTACTTAATTTTTTAATAAAATATGTGATACTTTCAGAAATTATTGGTGTTTGTTAATTTTATTTAGTTTTCACTTTTATAAGATTGCACTTGCTTATACCGATTCTTTGTTTGTTATTGTTTCTGTTTTGCATGTTCAGTTTGTCAAGACAGAGTTTCTCTGTGTAATACCTCTAGTTGTCTGGGAACTCATTTTGTAGGTCATGCTGGCCTGGAACTCAGATCTGCCTGACTCTGCCTCCCGAGTGCTGGAATTAAAGGCATGTACCATCTTGCCTGGCTGCTTGTTCTTCTTAAATCAATTATAGTGCTTTTTCTACTATTTGGATTATAAAACAATATAGGAAAACATTCCTGGGCAAATATGGTTAAAATTTATTATTTTCAAATTATACTTTCCAATTCTGTGGGAGCCCACAACTGACTCAGTTTCCCAGTTTGAATCTGAAGTCTATTCTGAGTCATTAGAGTTCAAGCTTGCTTGCTCTGGGTCTGTGAAAATGCCCTGATTCACTCACAAAGTCTCCTTGAAGGGCTGTGAGAAAGTCCTGTTTAGCCCATACTAAGAAACATAAGATCCACCTAGATGCAGGCTGCTAATGCCAGACAGAGGAACTTCGAGGTAGAAAATAAAACCACCTGCTCCTTGATGCCAGGCAAGATAGATAGTTGTTGAATGCCTGTGTTGTGCATTGTTCTACCTCTGCCCTTCAAGACTTTACATATGCTGGCTTGAAATAAACTTGGGACTGTCCAGCATTGACTGGCAGTTGTCTGGACTCTGTTATGTCTTCTTCATTGTGTCTACCATCCACATGTCTCCACCCAGCTACCCAGTTACTGGTCAGCAAACTTCGACACAATGCCTGAAAACTATATTGATTTTGGCAATCAAGTGGAAAACCAGTATTTTGGTTTTTTGAGACAGAATTTCTCTGTATAACAGCCTGGCTGTCCTAGAACAAGCTGCTTAGACTAGGCTGCCCTCAAACTCAAAGATCCACCTACCTCTGCCTGGCTTATTTTTACTTTTCTTTATTGCTTTTATTAAAATTTATGATTCATTTCATATACCAAACAGATTTTGCCCTCCCTCTTCTCCTCCCATTCCCTGCTCCCACCTCCGTTCTACCCCCTCATCCACTCTTCCTTCATCTCTATTCCCAAAGGATAAAGACTCCCATTGGAATCAACAATGCATGGTATGTCAAGTTGAGGCAGCACCAAGCTCCTTTGCCCTGCATCAAGGCTTAGCCAGTCTGAGTGAGGCCTCCCACAATAAGGAATAGGTTGCAAAAAGCCAGATCATGCACAAGGAACAGCTCCTGGTCCCACTGCTAGGGGTACCAAAAACAGACCAAGCACACAACTGTCACCCACATGAAGAGATTCTAAATTGGTCTCATGTAAGCTCCCTAGCTGTCATTCTAGAATCCTTGAGCTCCTATGAGCTCTTGTCAGCTGTCACTGTGGGTTTTCCCATCATGGTCTTGACACCTCTTGCTCATATAATCCCTCCTCATTCTCTTCACCTGGACACCCAGACCTGGGACCAGTGATTCCCTGTGGATCTCTGCATCTGCTTCCTTAAGTTACTGGATGGAGGTTCTATGATGACAATTAGGGTTGTCACCAGTCTCATTACAGTAGATGGCCAGGTCAAACATGCTCCCCACTATTGTTAAGTTTCCTGGCACCAGATTTCCCCCTAACCCCATAATGGTCACCTCTCCATCTCCATCCCTCACCCAACTTGATCATGCTGTTTCCTCAGGTCCCCATCTCCCATTCCCTCCTCTCGAATCCTCCACCACCATTTTACCCAGGAGATCTCACACATTTCACTTTCCCAGGACAAACAATGAGCCCTTCTTGGGGTCCTCCTTGTTACCTAGCTTCTATGGAGATGTGGATTGTAACTTGGTTATTGTTTGCTTTACATCTAGTAATCCACAGACAAGATGGGACAGAGGTCTTCCACGTGAGCAGCAGCAGCAGCAAACAGTCAAGTCCAGGCCTGACCCCGAGCTCACAACTTGGAGCAATCCTAAACCAACACACAAGCCTCCAGCGAAGGGTGACTTGCATCTCAAGGCTGGAGTCAAGACGAAGCAAGAGGCCAAGAGTGTCCTTAGGGGAGCCACAGCTAGCTGCACAGAAGCGGGTGCCTGTGGCAAAGCCCCGAAGAAGTAGAGAGGAGCCTTGGCGCTTCCAAGTGGCCAAGGCCATCTCCAGCGAGTCAGGTGCTGGGGGAAAGACTCCAGGCCACTGGATGGAGGAAGGGCCCCCAGCTGATTCTTTGGAGGCCTGCCTCAACTCTGACAGCTCTCCTCTTTCCTCTGTTCTGCAGCTGCAGCGGACTGGGTGCAAGAGGAGGGGAAAAAGCACCTGGAAAGCTAAGGAGGCCCTTAGCCCTGGAGCAAAGATGTCTCAGGGCAAGTCAGATAGTTGCCAAGATCCAAATGGCCATAGAGTTGCTAGGCATCCCTTTGCAGAAGATGCCTCCAGTCTCCTAGCATGCTTCCCACTGGGTGGCCAGGAACCAACTTTATTCCACACTGAAGAAGACAACCTGTCTCGGGCATGCAGAAGGAACTTCAAAACACCAGTCTATTTGGGTCCTGCACATGACAGGCTAGCGCAGAACTCGCAGCAAGGACGCCTTGCTGAGCCCCTTGACTGCCCCTGGAAAACTCGATGCCAAGACACAGCCGAAGAATCAGCCCTGGCAACAAGAGGAAGAGTCCAGTCCACAGATACACATTGGCAAGCCATTTCATACCCAGACTGAGAGCACCACAATCTTCCTGCTGCAGAAGTTCCCTGAGCTGAGGCTGCAAGCCCTGAGAGCCCGCATCCAAGGTGCATGAGCCAAGAATCCTCAAGGTAGGCAAACCAAGATGATTGCCTTCCAGTCTCAAGCCACAAGCCCAGGCCAGAATGTAGAGTCTGGACCCGGGGAAGTGGTCTCCTCCGCAAAGAGCAACCTCCAGGAGGCCTCTGTCCACAGGGTGCCACAGAGTGCACCTTGCCTACAGTCCAGGGTCAGTAACAAGCCCCAGCCTAAGAAACCTGCCCCACTCATGGCCAAGTCCATCAGGCATTACAAGGAGAGGCTTTCTTAAAGGTGACCCGAGGATGCTCTCTCCCTTGGAATTGCTGGCAATCCTCTGAACCAGACCTCCTCTCCTTTCTTCCTGGAGAGACCAGGCATAGCAGTGCCTGCTTGCTCCAGGTATTCTTCTTGCTCCAACTCCTGGCTGCCATCTCCTGAGACCCTGGGCAGGCTTCCCTGCCTGCTCCCTAGTCCCATCTATGCTTTTGGCCCAACTGGAAGCACCTAGGCCTCCACCTGCAAAGAGAGCTTTGTTCCAGAGTAAATACTCCACTTTGGATTTTGCCTCCACCCAACACTGTAGTGGGTAGCCATTCCAGCTTTCCGTCTGCAAGTTCCTACCCCCACTGAGGCTTCGGTAACTATTACACCTACAATGGAGAGTGAAGGGAGGGCCCTGAAAACCTGAGATCCGGATAGGCATCGCTCTCTTGCTTGGACTGTGGACGCTAGAGGTAGACAGAGGAGAGTTCTCCAGAGAACTCCGCCGGACTGTGCTGTGTCTTTCACAGAACTTGCAACCTACCTTTCCCTTCATTTGTAAGTTATGCCATTACATAAATCTCCCTTTTAACTACGTGGAGTGGCCTTAATAATTTCACCAATATCTGGCACTCACGTGGAGCAAGTCCCAAAGGCTTGTGTGGCTCCTGTCCTCTGCTTCCTCCCCAGCTGGTGGGCACTTGAAGCTACAGGTTACCACCTGCAGAGTTCTGTAAAACCAGGAAAAACCTACATGGTTCCATTCCTAAAAAGGAACTACTGATCTCAGTCCCAGACCAGCAAATCGCTGTGAGTGGGGCTTCCTGAGTCCTGGCTCTCTGCTCTAGCCCAAGGCTTCCACAGTTTCACCTAGTTAAAATAGACAGGGCACTGTCCCCTGTCCCTGGGGGTGGGGGGGTTTGGAGCCATGCCTGCTGACAGAACTATTGTCTGTAGAGGCAGAGAGGGGCTTAGAGTGGCCTGGAAGTCTCCAGGCCCTGAAGCTCCAGGGGGTCACCGGAAAAACTGTCTGCTGCCTGTGCTCACTCTGCTGCCAGACAAGGCATTCCACAGGACCTGCTTTAGCGCTATACCAACGCCTCCTTCTGGATGAAAAGTCCTACTACACCCCCAGAACCGCGGAAAGCTATGATAGCCAAGGCAGTGTCTTATCTCAAGTAAAAGTACTTGATAATTTTATACCTTAAAATTGACTAACAAAGTTTGAGTAATTCTTGTAATATGGCTGACAACATTACCTCACAAGAATTTAAAAACTTTTTGTCTGCATGATGAATATCATTCTCCTGGAAATATATGACCTTCCTCGGGCATATTTGTCCTGTACCATTTTGGCATTCATTGTAATAATTCACACAGTGTTCTGTGGGGTGTTTACCCACCAACCCCACAGTTCACCAGAGTTTTCTTGAGTGTGAGCAGCAGGAAATATTAGATAGAAGGATTTATTGCGGAGAATATTGCAGAGATAAACAGATAGAATATAAAGGATAGCCTTGAAAGGGCCTGGAACATTTTCCAAAGGGCCCCGACTGTCTCTGCCCCAGGGTATTTATAGAGACGCCAAGGGGGTGGAGCAAAAGACCTCCTCCCCCAGCACAGCCAAGTGCAGACCATCTCAGACACCTGCACTTAGGCCTGTGGTCCTAATCATCTTCTCCATGCAGACCTGCTGGGTAAAGCCATGAGAAACCTGAAAATGGGCTCCCACAGGTCTCCCCCTTCTTAATATATAAAAAATAACTCATTAATAGCTTACACCTCCCAGTACGGGAGTAGAGGACGATATAGATGGCATTTCTCTTTTGAATTAGGTCCAAGGTGACTACAGCAGTCCTTAGCTGCATCAAGCCCTCTTTAAACCAAAAACTCTTAAGGCAACTACTAACTTAAAGAATCCCTTAGCTTCATCATTACCATTAACAGGTTAACATAAATATTGCTATACATATTCTCAATTCTCCCAGTCTTACAACACAAAGCAAACTCTTAACAGAACCATTTGAATTCGCATATATGGTGCTACATATAGTTAACAATTTTCTCCGTCTTACAACTTTAACTCTTAATCATTTGAATTTTCTTGCTAACACAACATAGGAAAATCTTCGATGTATTCACATCAAACTTAAATATTTCCTTAACTCCACAAAACCAGGGTGCATTAATATCAATAGGTTAAACATAATTTCTGCAAACAGAATTCAACCTCATAACTCCTTTTTAGAATTTTGTAAACAAAATCTCAAACGTAGTTAGGAAAAAAAACCCAAAATTTTACAATTCCTACAAACCCATATTGAAAAGCAATATTCTCAATCAAGAGCAGTTTCTTAAACTCTTTACACTTTAATGTAATCTTAGTATACCCATTTGCATTTCTTACTAACAAAACATAACATAATTCACTCAAATAAAATATTTTTTAAATTAAATAGACTAAAGAATATTAACTCTTCCTTTTCTTTATAATTTTTTAAGCAAAACCTCAAGCCTAGTTAGAAAACCCAAACTTTTCTGTTTAAACAGTTCCATTTGTAACACAAAACCAGTTCTGTACACAATTCCATTTTTACATAAACAGTTCCAATTTTAATCCAATTCCAGAAAATAGTTCCCAGGTCATTACTATAAGTAAACTCAAAATTGTCTCATTGCAATGAAATCTCTATTGTTCATTTTGTTTCTTAAGTCCCAACATTGAAATGATAAATTCTGGTACTAGCCTTCCAAACATGAAGAAATCCATAACCAAAATCTTTTTGTAGTTTTATCTCATTTTAAGTTCAAAAAGTTCAAAAAAGTAAATTCTGGTATCAGGCTTTCTCTTCCAAATATGAAGAGACGTTTTACAACCAAAACTTTTCGCAGATAAAAATTTTTGTTCAAACAAGTGTCTCTGCAACTTTTATTCTCAAGCCAGAGACCTTTTTAGTTACAGTAATATTTTAAATTGCACCATTTTTGCTGTTAGCTCAGGTTTTTCTGTGTTGTGTTGATTTTCCACAGATCTCAGCTGCGGATGCCTGTTGTGCTGGTTCTGGCGTCCACCATTCTTAGCTTCTTAGCAGTTTCTGGAACTTTTGAAAACATTCAGACTGCCTACTTTGCAGTCTACTGTGACACTGCCTTCTGTGTCTCTGGTTCTTTCAACCAAATACATTAAGAATAGACTCACACTTAACATTTACACTTTACAAACTCACATAACATTTTTTGCCTTGCAAAGCATTTAGACTCACATTCAACATTTACATTTTACAAACTCACATATAACATTAACATCTATTTATTTATACTCCTTAAGGAAACTATAGAACTACTTTAGCAAATATATTTCTTATTATTTCTTATATACTTATCTTATTTCTTATTTAAACTTAAATTTAAAACTAGCATCTTAAAAGCTTACTACATGTCTTAAGACTACCTTAGATAATTCTTGCAAGCTTATATTCTTAAGGGAACACTACAGATCTATTTTATAAACTTATATAGGGTTATCATTAGCATATATCTAATTTAGCAAACATCTAAAGATTTCTTAAAACAGATATAACAGAATTTTTACGAAGTCCCATATCTTACTTTCATCTTTTTCTATTTCTTACTCTTAATTATTATCACTATCTCTATTAGAAAGATTCTCTTAACTAGACAGGAAGTACATACATCATTTCTAAAGTTTAGAGTTTATAGTCAGCTTTGCTATAAAGCACTGGGATTTAGTGAGTGTTGCTGTTATAGAATTGTGATAGTTGTTGCTAGGGGACTCTAACCTTCTCAGGATGAAACCACACTCCAAAGTTGCCAGTTCTCTCAGCCATTCCGCACCAGTCCCGCAGAGATGCACTGTCAGCGGTAACCGGTTTTTAACTAGAGGCTGTCCCTTCACCCAAATTCATAATAGTCCCCAAAGTGCTTCAATTCAGACAAACGTTTCTATTACAGCAGTACTTTTGGTTCTTTCTACTGAAAAACTTCATTTCATGCTGAGCCTGAAATTTCCGTATTTAGCTGCTGTAAAGGTCTTCAGCAAAGACTGCACAGCTATTAGGTGATATAAAGTATTTTTCTAAAGGAGCTAGTAAGGCCAAAAGTGGCACAGCTCTGAATTCTATTTCCACATTGTTTGCATTAACCAGTGACAAAACCTCAGAAACACTAATCCAGCCACTTTCATTCTGGTTCCTTTATAGGAACGTCATTGGAGCTGACTTTTCCTTAGTTCCACGCTCCTTACCAAATGCTCTGGTAACCACGGAGCTTCATTCTCTTGTGAAAAAACACAAACATGTCCTCTACCCCATATGAACACAGGATCGGGACCCTTCCATAATCCCGAGCAGGGATCTTTTCATCTTAAACTTTTGCTATTTTGTTGAAGAGCATGGGACTGTTGAGCCATTTCCACTTGGGATAATGCTCAGCCATTGCATTACCCTCAGCTAAAGGACCAGGAAGATTGGAGTGAGCTCTAATATGGCCCACAAAGCATGGCAGCATTCTTTTGTGAATAGCCTCTTGAATTTGTTAAAACATTTTGACTTGATTGTCGTTAGTTCCAATATTTTCACCAAAACTGTTACTATTCAAAGGAGTCAAGGACATAGATGTTCTTTTATGAAAGGTATCCTTCATTAGCTTACTTTGAGAAAAAGCACTTTCAGGATTTAGTATTTTCATTTCATTAGCTTTAACTCCTGATGTTATTAGCAGCTGTGATATTTAGCATTGATTTCTTATAAGGAACTTTCAGGTGAAGCAACTCTTTTGTAAGACAGCTAGATTTTCTGAAGTTTGTTTCCTATCTGTAAAGCAGTCATTTTTGAATGCCTGTTTCCTTGTCTCCTTATTAGATTTACAAAGGAATCACTCATTGCAGGCTGTTCATTCAAGGCAAAGAACTTCTTAAATTTCAACATAAGTTTCTTCATATCTAAGACAAAGTTCAGTGTATCAACTGCTTTCCCTTGTTTTAAGGATTTTAAAGTGGCTTGTTTGTTCTTATAGGTAGCTTTTTGTCTTCCAGCTACCATAAAAAGTTTGCACAACTATTAGGGTAAATAAGGCATTTTACGAGTGGAGCCCCAAACCTAGAAGCACCTAGTTCAATATCCTTTCAATTTTTCACTGGAACTGACACTTAAACTCTTAGACGATTTTCCTCCTTATTCTTTTAAAAGCTGTATTTTAAGTTTACCATGAACATATTTTCGAGCTGACAAAAGTGTTTCAGGGCAATGTCGCCATCTTTAGCAGAAAAACTACATTTCCCAGAACGCATTTCCCTTATATTAGTCCCTAATAATATCAGTCCCTTGTATCATTTTCCTTATATCAGTCATTTCCCATAGTTCTTTTCAGGTCTGAGAGTCAATTGGTTCTTTACCAGACTTGCTTACAAATTCTTGCCTGGGAGGTTTGAACAAAGTTTTTGCTTTTGCAAGGGGAGATTTGAACAAGCATTTTACATTTTCAACTATAGGACATTGGGAGGTTTCTGGTCTCTCCTCAGCTGGCTTTAACAGGTGTCTCTCCTTCATTTGACACTGGCCCCAAATCAGAACCGCACCTGCCTCCTTAGCCGGCATTGAGGCTGGCATTTCTGATAGCAACTTTCCTAGGGGCTTGTGTTTTTGTCTTAGCCAGTCAGTGAAAAACAAGATCATGTACAACAGCTTTTCCATAGCTCTTTCAGGGAGATTTTCTCCCACTGATTTTATTCTCATTTTGCTTGTTCCTTTCCCCCGCAGATGCAGAGCTTCAGGTATCTGTCTGCAACTCTGTACCTCTGCTAGCTAGCTGCTTTTGGAAGTAGGGGCTTTATTTCTCCCCTGAATCTGCCTCAAATTCTAGCTGCTTTTCATAGGTCATGCATTTTTCTGGGGGAGGATTATGTCCCTTGTGTTTCTTCAGAGTCTTTCTCCCAGGCAGTTCCCAGTTTGGTCTCAATTTATCCCCTCTACCCCAGAAACGTTTCCAACACTACAGTGGTGGCTTTCCCTGCTACTGAAGGTAGAGGCTTTTTTGTCCATTTGTTTTCAGGGTCTGTGTGGTTTGCATACAGACTGAAAATCTAACAAGGGAAGTTTTTGCCATTTCTAAACTCCCATTAGGACAAGTGCTTTGCCTCATCATCCTTCACCTGGCCCAGTTCCCCAGTGGGTTGTGTTTGCTTGTCTGGATGCTCAAGGACAGAGCTTATGCCAGAGGCAATCACCCCTTAGGGCTACACTCCCTCATCTCACTGGGAGTCAGTTGAAACAAAGCTTTTCTCAAAGAGCTGCTTTCTCTGACAGAAAAGAAAGCTTTACTCCTGGATAGTTCTGTTCTGCCCTGGCTGGGCTCTTTCCCCAGACAGCTTCTGACTCAGCAGACCAACTGCTTCAGACACAGTTCAGCTTTACTGTTTTCCTAGGAAGGTCCTTACTCTGATAGGAAAGCTTTTCTCAGGTTTCTTTTTGCAGCTGTGGACCTATCAACCCGGGACTTGTAGGAAAGTGGACAACTGTGCTGTTCCCACTGGCTTTAGTTTTGTTTGTTCATTAGCAATCTTCCCCTGGGTCCTGCACCTTCCTGCCTCAGCCCTGTTCTCCTGGAAGTCTACAACTGCAGGAACCCTAGTATCCCAGAAATGCACTCCAACTTAGAGATGCTGGCCAGTTGACTCTGAGTTTTTGCTCAGAAGAGAGGATACAATGGTAACAGTTTGCATTGCTTCAGGGGATCTTTGCATTAGGACAATTTGTGAGCATTTCAGAATGAAAAGGTGCTCCCAACAAAACCCTTCATGCCACAGCTAGGCTGCAACTGAAAAGCTTGGCTTTTTTGCTTTTCTCAGGTAAAATTTCCAGCCTTTTTGGGCTCTCTGTAGCTCTTTACCCACACTCTCCCTAGTGTTTCCCTTAGGGGACTTTAACCCACTGACTTTTACTAGCTTGAAGAGACAGAGCTTAGAAGAGTTTTTTAGGAACTCCATCCCTGCCTCCTGCATTGCAGGGAGGATTTTTAAAGCTTGAATGAAAGTACTTGGAGAGGTTTTGCTGTCTTAAGAGGTTTGCTGTTTTCCCTCAGAGCTAATCACAGGTGGTTCCCATACTAATATCTTCAGGTGATTTTAATTTTTGTCCTTCTGAGAGAAAGTTAAAGGCTTTAGTTTTTAACCTTTTTTTTAAAGAGAGCTTTTAGTTTGAGAGAGAAAGATTAAGGCTTTTTAGAGAGATTTTCCCCCAAGTTTTTCAAGAAAAACTCTTTAGTTTAAGAAAAGATTTTTTTCCCTACCAGAGAAAGACCAACTTTTCCCAAAACTGCTGAACTTTAAACTTTGGCTTTTTACACCCCCATTTTTGCCTCAGGGAGAAAACACTTTTGCCTGCTGCTTGGACTTAGCATTTCAGCTGTCCCCGGCTCAAAAGCTTCCATAGGAAATTTTTTCCTCCCCATAAGCTCAGAAAAGAGTTTTACTACCCATAAAGATCAAAGATTTTTTCCCCCAGTTTGTGTGCATAGCCCCCAAAGTTAGAAAACTGAAGAGTTTCTGTCTAGTTGCTTTTAGTTATCTTAAATTTTTTCTATTCATTACATTGGCATGTCACTTTCCACTGGCAGGGCTGACTCACACTTTCGCCAAAAACTCTGTAATAAAACTATTATTTTCCTTTATCTTTAGTCCCTATTACTTTGTCTTTAGTCCCCTTTTTTGTCTTTAGTCCCCCTTTTTTGTCTTTAGCCCCCCTTTTTTTCTTTAGTTCCCCTTTTTTGCTCTAGTCCCCCTTTTTTGTCTTTAGTCCCCGTTTTTTGTCTTTAGACCCCTTTTTTTTCTTTAGTCCCTTTTTTTTCTTCTATTTTCTCTAGTGCCTGTTCATGGCACCATTCTGTGGGGCATTTACCCACCAACCCCACAGTTCCCCAGAGTTTTCTTGAGTGCGAACAGTAGGAAATATTAGAAGGATTTAGATTGTGGAGATAAACAGATTGAACATAAAGGATAGCCTCTAGAGGTTCTGGAACCTATTCCAACGAATCCCTAATGTCTCTGCCAGAGGGAATTTATAGAGAAGCCAAGGGGTGGAGCAAAAGACCTCCACCCAGCACAGCCAAGTGCAGACCCTCTCAGACACCTGCACTCAGGCCTGTGGTCTTAATCATCCTCTATGTGAACCTGCTGGGTAAAGCCATGGGGAACCTGAAAATGGGCTTCCACGCCCTTAATACATGAGAGGTGCTTAGTCTCATAATAACTTGCTTTGCTATGTTTTATTGATACTCATGAGAGACCTGCCCTTTCCTGAATGGAGCTGAAATAGGAGGGGATTAGGAGTATGTTGGAAGGACGGGCTGGGAGGGGAATTTTGGGGAATACTGAAGCTGGGATATAAATTAAGCAGATGAAAAATAAAAACAAAATAAAACAAAAACAAAAAAGGCAAGTCTTATGGGAAGATGCTATCAAAAAGTGGAGTCATGAAATTAGAAAAATGGAGGAACAGAAACAGTATGGCAGAGAATTCACCTCAGCCTCCCAGCCTTCAGGCTGCAAGCACAAAGGTCATACTTGAGCAGTTCATTTGCTGGCACCAAGGACATGGTAGGGAGAAAGATCTAGAGCTACCATAGAAACATTTCAATACTGAATATGGCCAGCTGTCCCCAAGCATGGAACTACAGCAGCTGTAGCCTGGGCTGCTTTCCGTAATGGGAGATGGAGAGCACGGGGCAGTGGAGCTGCTACAAGCATAAAGATCTAGCCCCGGGAGCTTTGGGAGACAACTTCAAGGGTGGGGAGATGTGCAGGAGCCAGAAGCTCCCAAAAAACCTGCCCCCAGATGCTCTTCCTAGCTCCAACATCACCCTGACTCTGGACAATAGCAGGACATCTGAGATGAGTCTTGGCAATTGTGTTTCAGAAATCAGAGACCTCAAACCAGATCAACAACTCCTTGCAATGAATATTGGCATGTAAAGCTGTTGGGGAAAAAACATACTATCTGATGTACTGCAGTTTCCAATGCCACTATGAAAAATGAATATGGGATGGAGAAGTGGAAAAGATGGAGGAACAGAGCAGTGAGTGTGTGTGACAGGTAGGACATCTAGACAAAAACTAAACAGAAATACTGGAGTCAAAAGACATTATGAACCAAAAGGCCCTAACATATCTATAACATATATTTACCCAAACACAAAAGAATCCACTGTCTTTTCTATACGTCACTGAACATTCTCCCAAACTGACCACAGTGTCAGACTCAAAGCATGTCTCAACAGATACAAAAAAGCTGAAATAACCCCCTTCACCCTATCAGACACAATGGAATAAAGCTGAATATCAACAACAACAGAAATAATGGAAAGCTTACAATTCATGGAAACTGAACAGTTCTCTACTGAATGACTACCAGGTCAAGGCAAAAATAAAGAAAGAAATTAAAGACCTTTTAAAAATCAATGAAAATAGATTCAAAACATACCCAGACTTATGGGCCTCAATGAAAGTGGTGATAAGAGGAAATTTCTTTTCTTTTCTTTAAAGATAAAAACAGGTTATAATTCAAAAGTCCAGGATCATTTTAAACAGGAAAACATTTTCTCTGTAGAAAATAGTAAAAATGATATCATATCCCAATAAACCGTTTTAAGCAAAAGGATATCTAAATTATACATATAAATATTGACTGGATTCTGGGATAGAAAATAACCTATCTTTGTCTGTTCAGAGAGCTACGTTTTACTTAAGTTGTGTGAGATTCCTATTCATCTTCCCCTTCACTGTTTGATTTATGGCAGATATTTTTTTATAAGCTAATCCATAATCTAAAATGATTTTAGCCTCCCCTCCTTAAATTATGGCCAGCATTTTCTTTCATCAGCTTGATACAGTAAAAATTCTTATCTTAATAGTGAAATGTTTCACTAAAGCTTGCCCAGTGATTGGGCGAAACCAAAACTTATTATAAGCCACAGCCATTGTGCAACCACTGTGGAAATCAGTATGGTAGTTTCTCAGAAATTGGGAATTGGTGCTGCAATTCACAGACCCAGAGAGGTTAGATGACAAGCAGGGCTCAGGGTTTGGGGTGGTGATGAATGGATCTCCCTGAGAAGGGAAAATAGACTAGATCTTGTAGGTGGACCTAGGCTGGGTGGGGATAGGAACAGGATGTTTTCTCTGAGGTTTTGTCCCCTAGGAATGTCAGAAGCTGTGTTTGTAAAGTCATACTAACATGACTGCCTAACCATGAACAGGGAGTTGAATAGGGAGAACAACATTAATTTTTAAAAAGACCTTTTCCTCATTAAAAAGGCCATCAAGAGGAGCCCAGTTTTGGTTATCAGATTATTTCTTGATCATAAACATGCAAAGATTATTCCATATAGTTTATGCTAATTAAATTTGTGGAAATATAAAAAACAATTATATAATTATTAAGGACAATTGAGACAGACTGAAAAATGTCAATCATTTTAGATGTCAATCATTCCTTTTCTTTTAATTTTTTTTATTTTTTTATTAAAATTTTTTTATTTTAAACACCAGAGATCCCCCACTTCCCTCCTTCGCCCACAAGCCTTCCCCATCAACTGACCCCCAATTTCCCACCACGAAAGGCAAGGCCTCCCTGGAGGAAGTACATCTAGTAGAGGCAAGACCAAACCCTTCCATGTGCCTCAAGGCTGTACAAGGTGACCCATCATATTTAGTGAGCTCCAAAAAAGCCCCCTTATACACCATGGATGTATTCTGATTCTACCATCATGGGGCTCCCAAGGAAATCAAGCTACTCCATTGTCTCATCATGCAGAGAGCCTACTCTGGTCCCATGCAGGCTCCACAGCCATTGATCCACCTTTCATGAGTTCTCACTAGTTGGGTTTGGTCATCTCTGCAAGTTTCCCCATAACGATCCTGATACACTTGCTCATAGAATCCCTCTTTACTCTCTGACTGGACTCCTGGAACTCTGCCTGGTGTTTGGCTGTGGATCTCTTCATCTGCCTCCATCAATCATTGGAGAGAAGCTCTGTGATGTGATGGTATTCACCGATCTGATCACTGGGGCAAACCAGTTTAGTTCAGGCACCCTCTCCACTATTTCTAGTAGTATAAGCTGGGGTCATCCTTAGGGATTCCTGGAACTTCTCTAGCACTGGGTTTCTCTCTATCCCCATGATATCTCCCTCCATGATGGCATCTTTCTCATTGCTTTCCCACTCCATCCAGTTCCCGCTCAACCTTAGCATTCCCTTATGTTCTCATCTCCCATGCCCTAACCTCCATTGACCATCCCTCAACGCCATTTCACTCATGGAGATCTCATCTATTTCCCCTTCCCAGTGGAATCCATGCATCCCTCTTTGTGTCATCCTTGTTTGCTAGCTTCTCTGCAGTTGCGGGTTGTAGTCTGGGTATCTTTGCTTTAATTCTAGTATCTACTTATGAGTGGGTACATGCCATATTTGTCCTTCTGAGTCTGTGTTACCTCACTCAGGATGACATTTTCTATTTTTTCTGCAAATTCCATGTTGTCATTTTTTTCTGCTGAGTAGTATGCCATTGTGTATATGTACCACATTTTCTTAATCCATTCTTCAGTTGAGGGGCATCTAGGTTGTTTGCAGGTTCTGGCTATTACAGATAATGCAGCTATGAACATAGTTGAGCATTTGTCTATATAGTATGATAAAGCATTCCTTAGGAATATGCCCAAGAGTGGTATAGCTTGGTCTTGAGGAAGATTGATTCCCAATTTTCTGAGAATCATCACACTGATTTCCAAAGTGGCTATACAAGTTTGCACTCCCACCAACAGTGAAGGAGTGTTCCCTTTGCTCCACATCCTCTTCCAAATAAGCTGTCTGCAGTGCTTTTGATCTTAGCCATTCTGACAGGTGTATGATGGTATCTCAGAATCATTTTGATTTGCATCTCCCTGATGACTAAGGATGTTGATCAATTACTTAAATGTCTTTTGCCCATTTGAAATTATTCCTTTGAGAATTCTCTGTATAGCTCTATAGCCCTTATTTCAATTGGGTTGTTTGTTATTTTGATGTCTAGTTTCTTGAGTTCTTTATATATTTTGGAGATGAGCTCTTTGTCAGATATGTGGTTGGTGAAGATCTTTTCCCATTCTGTAGGCTGTCATTTTGACTTATTTACTGTGTCCTTTTCCTTACAAAAGCTTCTCAGTTTCAGGACATCTCATTTATTATTTTTTTCTCTCAGTGTCTGTTCTATTGGTATTATATTTAGGAAGTGGTCTCCTGTGCCAATGCATTGAAAACTACCTCTTACTTGCTCTTCTATCAGACTTAGTGTAACTGCTTTTATACTGAAGTCTTGATCCACTTGGATTTGAGTTTTGTGCATGGCAATAGATATGTATGTATATCCAATCTTCTACATGTTGTCATCCAGTTATGTCTGCACCATTTGTTGAAGATGCTTTCTTCCTTTGCACAGTTTTGACTTCTTTGTAAAAAATCAGGTGTTCATAATTATGTGAGTTAATTTCAGGATCTTCAATTTGATATCATTGGTCCACATGTCAGTTTTTATGCCAATACCAAGCTGTTTTTATTACTATGGCTCTATATTAGAGTTTGATGTCATGGATGGTGATGTCTCCAGAGGTGGCTTTGTTGTATAGGATTTGTTTTGCTATCCTGAATTTTCTGGTTTTTTTTTCAAATGAAGTTGAATATTCTTCTTTCCAGGTCTGTGAAGAATTGTGTTGGGATTTTCATGGGGATTGCATTAAATCTGTAGATTGGTTTTGGTAAGATTGCCATTTTTACTATGTTAATCCTACCTATTCATGAGCATGGGAGATCTTTCCATTTTCTGATATCTTCTTTGATGTCTTTCTTCAGAGACTTAAAATTCTTGTCATGCAGGTCTTTCACCTGCTTAGTTAGAATTACCCGAAGGTACTTTATAATATTTGTGGCTATTGTAAAGAGTAATGTTTTTCTGATTTTTTTCTCATACCAGTTATCATTTATTTATAGAAGGGCTACTGATTTTTTTCAGTTAATTTTGTGTCCTGCCACATTACTGGAGGTGTTTATAATATCAAACATGTATATCATGTGTATTACATTGACAGATTTTCATAGGTTAAACCATCTTGGCACATGATCACGGGGGACAATTTGTTTGATGTTTTCTTGGAGTCCTTTTACCAATATTTTATTAAGTATTTTTGCATCAATGTTCACGAGGGAGATTGGTCTGTATTTCTCTTTCTTTGTTGCATCTTTGTGTGGTTTGGGAATCAGAGTAACTGTAGTCTCATAAAAGGAGTTTGGTAATGTTCCTTCTGTTTCTATTGTGTGGAACTATTTGAGGAGTATTGGTATTAGCTCTTGTTTGAAAATCTGGTAAAATTCTGCATTGAAATCATATATTCCTGGGCTTTTTTGTAGGGAGTCTTTTAATGACTGTTTCTATTTCCTTAGGGGTTATTGGTCTATTTAAGTTGTATTTCTTGTCTTGATTTTACTTTAGCATATAGTAGCTATCTAAAATTGTCCATTTCTTTTAGATTTTCCCGTTTTGTGGAGTACAGGTTTTTGAAGTATGACATGATGATTCTCTGAGTTTCCTCATTGTCTGTTGTTATGTCTCCCTTTTCATTTCTGATGTTGTTTATTTGGATGGGCTCTCTCTGCCTTTGGGTTAGTCTGGATAATGGCTTGTCTATCTTGTTGATTTTCTCAAGAATCAATGCTTTGTTTCACTGATTCTTTATATTGGTCTATTTGTTTCTTTTTTATTGATTTTACTTCTCTATTTGATTATTTCATGGTGTCTATTCCTCCTGGTTGAGTTGGCTTCTCCTTGTTCTAGAACTTTCAGGTGTGCTGTTAAGTCACTAATGTAAGATTTCTCTAACTTCTTTATTTGTGCATTTAGTGCTATGAATATCCATATTTTTTTCTGAGTAGATCCAAAAATCTACCTTTTATCTTCCTTGTTTTTTGAGTAGATTCAGTGCAGTGATTTACCCTTTTCTATATTTTCTTTTTCTTTTCTATTTTTTTAAACAAGAACACTATATCTAATCTCCTTTTTTTAGCTTTTCTTTGGCAATTAAAAATTGACAACTTGTAGCCCACCGTTTTAAAAAAGTAAAAATTATCCATAAGCCATTGAATGACCAAAATACAGTCACCCTAACTCTTAGGAATGTGGGTGTCACTTCCTTAAAATAACTTCCTGCTATCTGGGAAAAAGACATCTGTAGGGATTCCTGAAAATAAACTTTTTGGATTAATTGTCATGTCCTGGGAGAGGTAGCTGTATCATTTGTTGTCCAGTCTCTGCATAATGGGAAAATGTAGGCTTGTCAAGTCCTTGACCAAGTTGTCTGTGAATCTGGATCATCTCAGCTAGCCATCTCAAAATTGTCCTGAGCAGTTTGTTGTCTAAAGCTGATCTTTCCATGGTGTTAATCAGCTTAAAGGTTTGCCATAGTCCATGTTGAATCATCTTTGTGGGGTCCCATCATCCTTTTGAAGATTTCAAAGTTGCTGTTAGGTGTGGTCATGGATCCCTGCAGAATTGTTGTTGTAGTTGTTGTTGGGGTGAATGCTGAAAGATCAGAGAGACAGAACAGGCCACAGCTAAACTCATCTCCCCCAACTTCTCAGCGTATCCTGTTTCTTCAAACTGAAATCCTCTGATTTCTTATCAGGAATGAATCTCAGCTGAACTGCTGCTAAAAGCCTAAAAGCTTAACCAGGCCTAGTTCCTGGTTCTCATGCCTTATATACCTTTCTGCTTCCTGCCATCACTTCCTGAAATAAAGGCATTTGTCACCATGCCTGGCTGTTTCCAGTGTGGCTTGGAACTCACAGAGTTCCAGACAGAACTCTGCCTTTGTAATTCTAGGATTAAAGGTGTGTGTGTTTGTGCCACCATTTTCTGGCAAAGATCTTGCAGTAATGTTTTTGGAGAAATTAACAGCAAATACCCCAAAAGAGGTAGAATTGAACTTATAAAGAGAGCTGTTTGGATTTTGCCTTGCATTTTATGTGGAAAACCCATATCTGCAGTTTCTATATTTTATACAGATGCAAACAAAAAAGGTAAGGCAGGTTACGAATCAGAAAATTTTAAAGTGGTTCACAGTCCTTATAATTCAGTTCAAAAGTCAGAATTGTATGCTATTCTGTTGGTATTAATGGATTTTTCAGAACTCCTCAACATAGTTACTGACTCTCAGTATGCTGAAAGAGTGGTATTATATATTGAAATTGCAGAATTTTTCCCTGATGAGTCAGAATTAACTCTACTATTTATTTAGTTACAAGATACCATCAGGAATAGGAAGTCTCCCTTATATATAACACACACCTGATCCCATATTGTCTGCCAGGCCCTCTAGCACAAGGTAATGATGAGATGAATAAAGTATTGATAGGAAATGTTCTGGAGGCCTCAGAATTTCATAGAAAACATCATGTCAATAGTAAAGGTTTAAAAAAGGATTTTTCCATAGCCTGCCAACAAGCCAGAGAAATTGTAAGGAAATGTCCTACTTGTTCTTTTTTACAATCAGACTCCATTACAAGCAGGATGCAACCCAAAGGGTACTCAGAGGAATGAAATCTGGCAAACAAATGTGTTTCGCTTTGCAGAATTTGAAAAATTAAAATATTTACACCATACCATTGATACTTATACAAAATTTCTATGGGCAACTGATATGAGTTCTGAAAATATTGATTCTGTAATCACACATTTGCTAGTAGTTATGGCCATCATGGGTATACCTGCACAAATTAAAACGGAATATGCTCCAGGATATGTCTCTGATAAAATGAAACAGTTTTTTACTTATTACAATATAAAGCATATTACAGGTATACCACATAATCCTACAGGCCAAGCAGTTATAGATAGATCAAATAGAACTCTAAAGTATATGCTAAATAAATAGAATGGGGGTAACAAAAAAAAACCATCAATAGATTATATAGTGTGCTATTAACTTTGGATCTTCTCAATCTTAATGGGAAAGGAATTATAGCTGCAGAGAGACACTGGATTATAGAGAAAAAAAACTACAGAAACAAATCAGCCTATATACTTTAAGGAAGTGTTGACATCAGAATGGAAACCAGGACATGTGTTACATTGGGGACAAGGTTTTGTTTTTGTTTCTACAGGAGACGATCAGCTGTGGATACCATCAAAATTGATAAAGGTTTGATTTGTGCAAGAGGGACCCCTTGATTAGAGGAGGTGATATTTCATCAACCAGCATGACCATCCAATTTAAACTAATTCATACCACTAGCAAATGCTTTTCATTTAATCAAGTATAACTTGCCAAAAGGGAACCTCCCCAAAGTTAGGCTTGGGGAAAGGTTTTTGATTTTGTCTTTCGGGAAAATGAAGGCTAAGGAATCTGAAGAACACTGGACAAATGAGACATCTGAAGAAAAAGGACAAATCATCTAGAAAAAAATGTCCCAAGAAAAAGAGTAAATTAGCCTATTGGTATATCACCTATAAAATTTCATAAGTCTTCCTAAATATTTGCTTGTCCTCTACTCTACAGATACTTAACACAAATGGGCTTTGTGTAGTCCCAGTAAAATTAAAATTTAAAGCTGGCTTTGGAGTTGGAGTATGGCTCTCTCCTTCTCTAATCTCATGCATGTTGTTAAATGGAAAGTACAAAACCTCTGTATCATGCCAGAAGAAAGAGCCGTCATCTGATATGGGTCAGAAGAAAATGAAAAAATTGAATGACCATTCAATTATTGCCAATAATCTCAGTTTTTTTATTCTGTTTTGATTGTTTAAACATTTTTAAGGTATGAATTTTATATCAAAATGTATAAGATTAATATATATTTTTTTAACTTTTGTTGTGATATTAATGATCATGTAGGGTACTAACTAATTCTAGAAAAAAGTCTTCAGTTTGCTGCCTATACATGTTTTGTGTTCAGGTCTCCATCAGTTTTCTGCAGGGAAGCATGACCAGGCCTAACAGTGAACCTGAAGTCTCCACAAAGATGATGGGGCCCCACAACAACAATTCCAGGTGGACAATAATAATAACACTAATCTGCCAACCTTCACCCAAAGATCATCTTTGGACTAAAAAACTGTTCAGAACAATTCTGAGAAGGCTAGCTGGGATGATTTACCTCACAGACTACTAAAACAATGATTTGGGATAGGTCCTGCATTTTGTCATTATGCAGAAACTCAACAACAAATGATATAGCTACCTCTTGCAGAACTTGACAATTAATCTAAATTTTTTTTTTCAGAATGCCCTAAAGATGCCTTTTCCCACAAACAGCAGGAAGCAATTTTAAGTACACAATACCCACATTCCCAAAGAGTTTGGGTGGAGAGGGTGGTTTTTGTTCTTTCCATGGGTTTTGATTTTGGGATAATTATCATTGTTTAGGAGGGTTGGTTAAAAGTTGTTGTTGATGATGGTTAGGATAAAAGATAAACAAAGGAGATTAGATTTAAGGTTCTTGTTTGAAAAAAAGAGATCTAGAAATGATAGAAAAGAGGGTAGATTATTGAATCTACTCTGCAAAGAAAAGAGAGGACATAGATATGACATAAAAAAAGATAGATTATTGAATCTACTTTTAAAAGACAACTGCTAGTTTTAAATACTTTACATTGGATTGAATTTTTATTTATTGTATACAATGTAATTCAATTTGTTAATCCTTGTATGTTATTATTAAGATTTAAAGAAGTGAAAGTTAGTAGTTAGACATTACAATCTAACTTGCAGTCATATTAGGTATGTTTTCAAGGTTGAGCAGAGATACTTTAGATAGACCTATCATCTTCAAACCCTTCAGAGATCTATAGAATATGACATTTAAGATGTTTTAATAACTTAGACATTTTTCTTTTTTATGACTATGAGACATAATAGCTCTTGGCATCACCAATCTACTTTAGAGAAGATATGGACATTGAAGTAACTGCATACGGAGTTATCATTCACTGTGACAAAATTTAGCCACTGTGAAACAAACTACCCTCGAATCGACTGCTGACAGTACGGTATCCAAAATGGACAGACAGGACACAAAACACAGGACTACTGATCCTTGCCAAAACAAGTGTGGTTACAGCTTTAGTAAAAGGCAACTACTGAGTTCAGGACAATATGGCACCATCATTGAAGTAAGTGGCTTTGCAATCCAGACAAAGTACAGTGCCCCTATCTTCAAAGGCAGCTAAAGAGGCAGTGGAACTATAGCTTCTGGTGTGCAGTGGAGCATCTAAAACAGTTACTTTTAAAGGCTAACAGAATCTAACCTCTCAATGGTAGACTGGCATTTAATAAAAGAGATGAAGCCACCCACAAGCCAAGAAGAATGGGCAGCTGAATTCCAAAAACATCAGCAATTTCCAGAATTTAAAATCCTGAATGATGACAGGACACTGGTGGAATTCAGGTTTTTCTGGTACATGAACTACTCACATCAAATGTGAGGTTGAGCTGTAGGCCTTGGGTACATTCTACTTCACAAATGAGTCTGTCAGATACCCTAAGACTATAGGCTGAAGATGATGCCCCAATACTGCAGAGAAACCTTAGGTGACTGTCCAGGCAGCTGACTGTTTCTGTCAACTAAGTTTTTTGGAATTTACATGTTTGCACTTCCTGTTTTATTAGGCAATATTATTTTCTTCTTGGGTCTCTGAGGGAGTTAAAGATTAGATAGCTATAATCATCATTAGTTGAAGATTACATAGTTGTGTTTACAGTTTTCCTTGTTAAGAAGTTTCAGAAAAGAAACTGATAAGGAGGTATAAAATGTAAAAGCTTGAAAGACATCCTGGGATAGTTTTGTGTTTATAATGTAAGTTAGGATAGAAAGTGAATTAGGTACATTTTGGACTTACCAAAATAGAATAGGTAAGAGAATAATTTCTCTGAGTTTGTGAAATGCAAAGGAACTAGACATTGTTGATGTATTTATCCATTGTATATAGTTATTATCCTTATTGTATATAGTTTTTCTTATATTAGTTATAACTTTTTTATTATTTTTATTTTTATTAGACAAAAAAGGGTAAATCAGTTAATATTTTATTTGTGCTGGAAGGTGGTGATATTTTATTTGTATGTTAATAAATAAAGTTTGCCTGGAGATCAGAGGTCATAGCCAACCATAAACAGAAGTCAGGCAATGGGGAAGCACACTTATAATCCAATCACAAGGCAAGCAGAGACTTTGTGTTCAAGGACACAGCCAAGAATGGTGACACACGCCTTTAATCCCAGTTCTAAACATAGAGACCTGGAGGTCTGCATAGACAGGCAGTGAGGAGGAAGTGAGGTAGCTATGGTGACTTGGTGAGTTAAGATTAGTTGGTGGTTATCACTCAGGTTTCTATGGCTTTCACCCCTTTATTTAGCTCTGTTTTTTATTTAATAAGACTTTTTAGAAATTCCTCTACATTGGCTTTCTTGGCTGTTTTTTCTTTTTTGAAGTATTTGTTGATTTCTTCAAATTGATTGTCTCTATATTCCATCATTTCTTTAAGGGAATTTTCATTCCCTCTTTAAAAGCAACTATCAACTTCATAAAGTTATGTTTAAGGTCATTTTCTTCTCTTTATTCTACACTGTGATGTTCAGGTCTTGCTGAAGTAGAACAGCCCAGATGCAATATCCTATGCCCAAGAGAGACAGTCATCTCCCCAGGCAAGGGGCTTGACAGTCAACCCTGATGCACATGGGCTGCCCCTTCATGTCAATAGTGGACATGGAGGCAGCCTCGAACTTAGAAGCCCAAAAGAACCTACAGGAACGCCTGTGCATTGAGAAAGAGCCACACAAGTTCCACAAAATCTGTGACACCTTGGCAGAGAATGGTTTCAGGCAGACCATCAAGAACTTGAGGATAAAGCAGCTCCTGGTCCCAAAGAAAGCAAGTCAGAGGCTGGACCAGAAAAGCAGTGCCTGTCTCCCCTGCTGGGAATGACTCCAGGTCACTGGATCCAGGAAGGCAGCCAGCTGGTCCTTTGGAGGCTTACCTCCACTCTGACAGCTCTCCTCCTTCCTCTGCAGACAGGGTGCAAGAGGAGGGGTAAAAGCAAAAGGAAAGCAAAAGGAACTCTGGGCAAGTAAGAAACTTGCAAGAATCAGAATTGCAATGGAATCACTGGAGGTCCCCTTCCAGAGGATACCTGAAGGACAAAAAAAAAAAAAAAAAAAAAAAAAAAGGGAAAAGAGATCCAGACATTCTACCTTACTAGAGAAAAAGAACTAGCATTATGGAAATAGGATTAGACAGAGAGTCAGACAACCAAAAGCAAAAAGGCAAACAAACAAAGAGACTGATAGACCTCACCAAAAGGATTGCGTCATCAAAAAAGGACCACATTGAAGATCCTGGTTATCCCAAAAAAATGACATAATCAAAGGGCCCTGATTCAATCAAGGTCACTGTGGTCAAGGAAAAAAAAATCAGAGGTTGGGGAGCTCCCTTAAAAAAACGTGGATTCCATTTTTATCTGACTTATGCTGCTGGAGTAGGTGCCATATATGGAATGCACTCACAGCTGTAATAAGCCGCTTGTGAGCACACTGTGCCAAAAACCCCAGAAGTTCCTACTTAGGGTCCCAAGTCGCAGGGGTCACCTGTAAGGGAGACAGTGACCTGGAACCCATCAGGTCTCTGTGCTTGTTTTCTCCCGCTCCACCGGGTCCCCCAACCACCAGAAGATGAAGATCAGGCAAGAGATTTCGTCTGTGGGTGGGGCTTAGAGACCTGTAAGTCGGAAAGGGTGTGCCCAGCAGATGCAGCCTAGGTGTTTTATTGCACTGTGCTGAAGGAGCTCAACACAGAGGGCTCCCTGCCTTTGGCCGGAGGCCAGCAACAAGACCCAGCCTAAGAAAAGACCTGCCCTACTCATGGCCAAGGCCCGCAGGGATTACAAGAAGAAGCTCTCTGGGAGGTGACCCTAGGATGCTTTCTGCCCTAGAATTGCTGGCAATCACTCTGGACCAGACCTGATCTCTCCTTTGGAAGGAAAGGGCGCCCACCAGCCTGCCAGCCAGCCCACCTGCTGCTGCGCCCGCCCCATTGGAGAGCCCAGACTTTGTAGAGCCGCTCCTGGGGTCTCTTCTCCTGCTCAAGCTCCTTGCTGCCCTCTCTGGGGACCCTGGGCAGGCTTCCCTGCCTGCTACCCAGACCCACAGGCGGCGCTTTCTGCCCACCTGGGAGCGCCTAGACTGCCATCCGCAAAAAGACCTGGCTTCCCAGAGCAAACACTCCACTTTGGACTTTCCCTCCACCCAACCCCTTCCCAAGAACTCGAGTGCCCAACACCTTGGCGTCAACGGAAATAAATAAATAAATAGATAGATAGATAGATAGATAGATAGATAGCTGATAGATAGATACATACATAGATACATATATAGATAGATACATAAATAGATAAATTATCAAACAAACAAAGAAATAAGTAAGAAAGAAAGAAGAGCACCAAGAACCCAGACCTTTGCCTTCTTTTTCCATTGGAACTTGGTGGTTGCTGAGAGACACACTCAACTTCTTGATTCACCCATGCAGTCAACTTACAAACAGCTAAGGATTGAAGCTGATTCCAGCCCCTCCTCATCCCCAGTCGGGACTGCACCTTTCCTTCCATCACCTAACTAATCCGTTAAAAAGATAATTGTGCACACATCCCTACAGATCAACATATAGAGAAATGGATACCTAGACTTCTAGATTCAAAGATACATAAAGAGCTGATACATAAATATAGCAGGAGAGTTCAGCATGTAGTCCACAAGCACCAAAAGGTAAAATTGAAACAAGAGAAGCTAAAACTGAGTTCAAAGAAAAGGCAATGAAATTGAACATCAAGATCCTAAAAAGAAAGTATGGAGGTGAAACTATGTGTCTGTTTGGCTGTGTGGGTGTGTAAAAAAAGTGGATAAGGGTGGGTTATGGTGACACACCCATTTAATCTCAGCCCTCAGGGAGGCAGAGGCAGTTGGATCTCTGTAAGTTCCAGACCAGCCTGGTCTACAAAGCAAGTTCCATGACAGCCAGGGCTGTTACACAGAGAAACCCTATGTGCAAAAACCAAAAAAAAAAAAAAACTTTGAGGAAAAATTTAAAAGTATATATAGACATATGTTCTTGATTCTTTATATACTGTATAGACAGGTCATGTGGCTGGGTTTACAACCAATGAGAAGGCAGAACAGAAAGTGAATAAAAAGAAAGACACACAGGAAGTAGGTCTCTTTGTGAGGAAAAGGACAATAGGGATAGACAGGGGTAAGAAGGCTATCTTGAACTTAGCCTTTGCTGCTGCTCTGACCTCTTGGGATTTTAACTGGACATTTGGCTCTGTGTTTCTTATTTAATAAAACCATTCAGAATTACATCTACAAGTACAATTAAGAGATTGCCTGAATCTGAAAAAAGAAGTGAACTTTTGACTTTGAAACCAGTTTGAGACTGTTATAGACTATGGGAACATGTGAAGATGGACTGAATGCATTTTTACATTATGAAATAGCTACAATCCTCTGGAGGCAAGAAAAACGTTGGGGTAATTGGAAAGAAAAAGTCCCTCAAAGGGAGTGGCACTATTAGGAGGTGTGGCTTTTTTGGAGTGGGTATGGGACTTACTCTCGGGAGCAGAGGACACTGATTCTGGGCTGGAGAGCCTCTCAGTTCTTTGTCTCACTTTGGCTCTGCCTTCCTTTGCTTTTAAGGGGTTAGGTGGGCCATTCCCCCTTCACACTACCCAATCAACCACCTTAGTTGAAACTGTTGGGCATGCCCTTTCCTATTTACAGGTCTCTAATCCATACCTACATCCAAACATTTTTGCCTTTACTTAATCTGCTTTACAAGCCCAAACAAACTAAGCCAAGCCAAGAGAGCTGATGGGTGCTAGGCCCCTACCTCTCTTACAGGTGACTCAGGCCACTTGGGACCTTACATAGCAATTTCTGTCTTCTTTTGGCATAGTGCACTCACAAGTGGCTTATGCCAGTCTAGACCGCATCCCTTATATGGCACCTACTCATTCAGCATAAGCCAGATAAAACTGGAATCCCCTTTTATATAAGGGAGCTCCCCCAGGTCTGACTTTTTCTCCAGGATTATTTATTTATTTATTATTTTGTTTGTTTCTTTGTTTGTTTATTTGTTTATTTGCTTGGCCACAGTGACCCTGATTGAATCAGGGCTCCTTTGATTATGCAATCCTTTTGGGGATAACCATGACCTTCAATGAGGTCCTTTTTTGATTATGCAATCCTTTTGGTGAGATGTATCTATCAGTCTCAAGAGTTAGCCACTGGGCAACAAAGTGCCCTCAAATTGACTGCTGACAGTATGCTATCCAAAATGGACAGACCGGGCACAAAATACAGGACTACTGATCCTTGCCAAAACAAGTGTGGTTGTGGCTTTAGCAACAGGCATCTTCTGAGACCAGGACAATATGGCACCTTCACTGAAGTGGCTTTGCAATCCAGAAAAAGTACTATTCCCTTTTCTTCAGAGACAGCTGGACCTATAGCTTCTGGTGTGCAGTGGAACAGCAGCTGAAAGCTGTTAGCCTTTTAAAGGCTAACAGAATCTCACCTCTCAATGGTAGACTGGCATTTAAAAGACATGAGGCTTCCCACAAGCCAAGAAGAATGGGATGCATAGAAGAATGGGATGCCAAGATGAAGCCACCCACAAGCCAAGAAGAATGGGCCGCTGACTTCGAAAACAACAGCAATTTCCAGAATTTAAAATCCTGAATCAAGACAGGACACCAGTGAAATTCAGGTTTATCTGATACATGGACTACTCACATCGAATGTGAGGTTGAACTGTGGGCCTTGGGTACATTCTACTTCACAAATGAGTCTGTCAGATACCCTAAGCCAATAGGCTGAAGATGATGCCCCAATATTGCAGAGAAACCTCAGGTGACTGTCCAGGCAGCTGGCGGTTTCCGTCAACTCACATTTTTTTTGGAAGTTACTTGTTTGCACTTGCTGTTTTATTAGGCAACATTATTTTCTTCTCAGGTATCTGAGGGATTTGAAGATTAGTTATAATTATAGTTAGTTGAAGATTACATAGTTGTAGTTAGTTTTACTTGTTAAGAAATTTCAGAAAAGAAAGTCACTAAGCAGGTGTAAAATGTAAAAGCTTAAAAGACATCCTGGGATAGTTTAGTGTTTATAATGTAAGTTAGGATAGAAAGTGAATTAGATACATTTTAGACTTACCAAAATAGAATAGGAAATGGAATATTTTCTCTAGGTTTGTGAAATGCAAAGGAACTAGACATTGTTGATGTATTCATTGCTTGTATATATTGTATATCCTTATTGTACTTATTGTATCTAGTCTTTCTTATATTAGTTATAACTTTTTATTATTTTTATTTTTACTAGACAAAAAAGGGCAAATGTGTTGATATTTTATTTGTGCTGAAAGGTGGTGATATTTTATTTGTATGTTAATAAATAAAGTTTGCCTGGAGATCAGAGGTCACAGCCAGCCATAAACGTAAGTCAGGCGATAGGGACACATGCCTTTAATCCAATCACAAGGCAGGCTGAGACTCTGTGTGTTCAAGGACACAGCCAAGCATGGTGACACACCCCTTTAATCCCAATTCTAAATATAGAGACCTGGAGGTCTGCATTGACAGGCAGTGAGGAGGAAGTGAGGGGACTATGGCAACTTGGTGAGCTAAGGTTAGTTGGTGGCTATCACTCAGGTTTCTATGGCTTTCACCCCTGTATTTGGCTCTGTTTCTTATGTAATAAGACTTTTTAGAAATTCATCTACATTGGCTTTCTTGCCTAATTTTTTGAAGTATATATTGGTTTTCCAATTGATTGTCTCTATATTCCACAATTTCTTTAAGGAAAATTTTAATTTCCTCTTTAAAAGCCTCCATCATTTTCATAAAGTTATTTTTTAAGGTCGTTTTCTTCTCCTTATTCTACACTGTGATGTTCAGGTCTTGCTGGAGTAAAACAACCCAGATGCAGTATCCAATGTGCAAGAGAGATAGTCCTCTTCCCAGGGAGAGGTCTTGACCAGTCAACCCTGCTGAACTTGGGCTGCCCCTTCAGGCAGTCACTAGTGGACATGGAGGCAGCCTCAAACTTAGCAGCCCAGCAGAACCTATAGGAACGCCTGTGCATTGAGATAGAGCCACACAAGCTCTTCAAAACATGTGACACCATGGCAGGGAATGGTTTCAGGCAGACCATCAAGAACTTGAGGATGAAGCAGCTACTGGTCCCAAAGAAAGCAAGTCAGAGGCTGGGCCAGAAAAGCAGTGCCTGTCTCCCCTGCTGGGAATGACAGCAGGCCACTGGATCCAGTAAGGCAGCCAGCTGGTCCTTTGGAAGCTTCCCTCCACTCTGAGAACTTTCTTCCTTCCTCTGCAGACAGGGTGCAAGAGGAGGGGTAAAGGCAATTGGAAAATCCAGGAATTTAGCCCTGAAGCAAAAGGATCTCTGGGCAAGTAAGAAACCTGCAAGAATCAGAATTGCAATGGAATCACTGGGGGTCCCCTTCCAGGGGATACCTGAAGGACAGAAACAAAAACATAAAACAAATACAAAAAAGAAAAAGAAGGGAAGAGAGTTCCAAGACATATTACCTTACTAGAGAAACAGAACAAGCATTGTGGACACAGGCTTAGACAGAGAGTCAAACAATCAAAAACAAAAAAACAAACAAACAAACAAAGAGACTTATAGATACACGACACCAAAAGGATTGTGTGATCAAAAAAGGACCTCATTGAAGGTCATGGGTATCAACAAAATGATTGCATAATCAAAGGAGCCCTATTTCAATCAAAGTCACTGTGGTCAAGCAAAAAAACAAAAAAACTAAAAACAAAAAAAACCCAAACATACAAAAAAAAAAAACCCTAGAGAAAATGTCAGAGGTGGGGGAGCTATCTTACAAAAAAGTAGATTTCATTTTTATATGTCTTATGCTGAATGAGTAGGTGTCATGTATGGGATGCATGTAGGCTGGCATAAGCCACTTGTGAGCACACTATGCCAAAAATGACAAAAATTCAAAAATATGTATTTAGGGTGCCAAGTCAACTGTAAGAGAGTCAGCGGTCTAGCACCCATCACCTCTCTGGGCTTGGCTTTGTTTGTTTGTTGTCGGTTTGTTTGGTTTTTTTTAAGCAGATTAAGTAAAGGCAAGAGTGTTTGGATGTGGGTGTGGCTTAGAGACGTGTAAATCAGAAAGGGCGTGCCCAATAGTTGAAACCCAGGTGTTTGATTGGGTAGTGTTGAGGGGGCAAGGCCCACCCAACCCCTTAAAAGCAAATGAAGGCAGCACAGCAGTGGGACAAAGTGCTGAGACACTCTCCAGCCCAGAAGCAGTGTCCTCTGTTCCCCAGAGTGAGTCGCATCCCCAGACAGAGAACTTGTTGAGTCAACCCTGCTGCTCCCGGGGTGCCCCTTGGGGTCTTCATCAGTGGACATGGAGGCTGCCTCAAGCCCAGGAGCCCAGCAGAAGTTGCTGCAGCGCCTGGGCACTGAGACAGAGCCACACAAGGTCTACCAAACCCTCAAGAAACTCTGTTCCCTGCCCAAGCTCTGCGACACCCTGGCGGAGATTAACTTCAAGCAGACCATCAAGCTCCTGAGGAACCAGCAGCTCCTGGTCTCCTTTGCCAAGGATTTAGCTGCCCGCTTGTCAGAGAGGCCCCACTTTGGGCCCCAGCCTGAGCCAGACCTGCAGAACATTGCCTGTGAGTTGAACCTGATGACACAGACACCCAGAAATTGTCCACAAGATAAGCTCCGTGAGCCCGCATCAAAGCAACACAGACAAGATGGAACAGAGGTCTTCCACGTGAGCAGAAGCATCAAACACTCAAGACAGAGCCAGAGCCTGAGCCCAAGCAAGAGCCAGAGCCAGAGCCCGGAACTTGGAGCAAGCCTAAGCCCACACACAAGATTCCAGCAAAGGGTGACTAGCAGCCCAAAGCTGGAGGCCGTCATCGCGTCTCCAGGCAGAGGGCTTGTCCAGTCAACCTTGGGGGTTCCAGGGTGCACCCTCGGGTCTTCATCAGTGGACATGGAGGCCGCCTCCTCCAGGACAGAAGCCCTGCTGGAGCTGCAGCGGCACCTGTGCACGGAGACAGAGCCAAGCAAGCTCTACCAAACCCTCCAGAAACTCTCTTCCCTGCCCAAGCTCCGTGACACCCTGGCACAGATGAACTTCGAGCAGACCATGGAGCTCTTGAGGAAAGAGCAGCTCCTGGTCCCCTTTGCCAAGGACTTAGCAGCCATTTGGTCAGAGAGGTCCCAGTTTGAGCCCCATCCTGAGCCAGACCAGGCGGACTTTGCCTTCGCCTTGAGCCTGATGACATTGCGGCCCCGAAACTGGCCAGAAGACAAGCCCCGTGAGTCCGCGCCAAGGGAACACAGACAAGATGGGACAGAGGTCTTCCATGTCAGCAGCAGCAGCAGCAGCAGCAGCAGCAGCAGCAGCTGCAGCAGCAAACACTCAAGTCCTGCCCTGAGCCTGAGCCCCAGCCCGAGCCCGAGCCCGAGCCCGGTACTTGGAGCGAGCCTAAGCCCACACACAAGCCTCCAGCGAATGGTGACTAGCAGCCCAAGGCTGGAGCCAAGAGGAAGAAAGAGGCCAAGAGTGTCCTTAGGGGTTCCACAGCTAGCTGCACAGAAGCGGGTGCCTGTGGCAAAGCCCCAAGGAAGTAGAGAGGAGCCCTGGCGCTTCCAAGTGGCCAAGGCCATCTCCAGCGAGTCAGGTGCTGGGGGAAAGACTCCAGGCCACTGGATGGAGGAAGGGGCCCCAGCTGATCCTTTGGAGGCCTGCCTCAACTCTCACAGCTCTCCTCCTTCCTCTGCTCTGCAGCAGCAGCTGACTGGATGCAAGAGAAGGGGAAAAAGCACCCGGAAAGCTGAGGAGGCCCTTAGCCCTGGAGCCAAGGTGCCCCTTGGCAAGTCTCCAAGTTGCCAAGATCCCAAGGACACTGGCGTCCTCGCTGGGCATCCCCTTGCACAAGAGGCTTCCAGTCTCCAAGATGGCTTCCCGCTGGGTGGCCTGGAGCACTCTTCCTTCAACACTGACCAAGATTCCCTGCCTTGGGTGCGCAGGACCCACTTCAAGACGCCAGTCTATTCGGGTCGTGCACCTGCCAGGCTCCTGCAGAACTCGCAGCGAGGGCGCCTTGCTGAACCCCTTGACTGCCCCTGGAAAACTGACCGCCAAGACACAGCGGAAGAAAGTGAGCCCTGGCAGCAAGGGGAGGAGTCCCGTCACCAGACACAGACACACAGGGGCAAGGCAATGCACACCAAGACTGCCAGCGCCACAATCCTCCAGCTGCAGGAGTCTCCTGAGCTGAGGCTGCAAGCTCTGAGAGCCCGCCTCCAAGGCGCGCAAGCCAAGAAGCCCGGAGGCCGCCAAACCAAGATGATAGCCTTCCAGGCTCAAGGTTCAAGACTCTGCCCAGGCCAGCAGGCAGAGTCTGCAGCCCGAGGGGCCGCCTCCTCCGAAATGAGCAGCCGCCAGGAGGCCTCTGCCCAGCGCCCGCCACGGAGGGCTCCCTGCAACAAGACCCAGCCTAAGAAGAGACCTGCCCCGCTCATGGCCAAGGTCCTCAGGGATTACAAGAAGAAGCTCTCTCGGAGGTGACCCGAGGATGCTCTCTGCCCTGGAATTGCTGGCAATCACTCTGGACCAGACCTGCTCTCTCCTTTGGCCGGAAAGGGCGCCCACCAGCCAGCCAGCCCGCCAGCCCGCCAGCCCGCCCACCCGCTGCTGCCAGCCCGCCCGGTTGGAGAGCCCAGACTTTGCAGAGCCTGCTCCTGGGGTCTCTGCTCCTGCTCAAGCTCCTGGCCGCCCTCTCCGGGGAACCTGGGCAGGCTTCCCTGCCTGCTCCAGAGACACACAGGCGGCGCTTTCCGCCCACCTGGGAGCGCCTAGACTGCCATCCGCAAAAAGACCTGGCTTCCCAGAGCAAACACTCAACTTTGCACTTTGGACTTTCCCTCCACCCAACCCCTTCCCAAGAACTCGAGTGCCCAACACCTTGGCGTCAAAGGAAATAAATAAATAAATAAATAAATAAATAAATAAATAAATAGATAGAGAGATACATAGATAGATGATGGATAGATACATGGATACATAGATAGATACATACATAGATACATACATAAATAAATAAACAAACAAACAAAAAAATGAGTAAGAAAAAAGAAGAGCACCAAGAACCCAGACCTTCCTTTGCCTTCCTCTTCCATTGGAACTCGGTGGTTGCAGAGGGACACACTCAACTTCTTGATTCACCCGTGCAGTCAATTTACAAACAGCTAAGGATTGAAGCTGATTCCAGCCCCTCCTCCTCCCCAGTCAGGACTGCACCTTTCCTTCCATCACCTAACTAATCCGTTATAAAGATAATTGTGCACACATCCCTACAGATCAACATACAGAGAAACGGATAGCTAGACTTCTAGATTCAAAGGTACATAAAGAGCTGATACATAAATATTGCAGGAGAGTTCGGCATGTAGTCCACAAGCACCAAAAGGTAAAATTGAAACAAGAGAAGCTAAAACTGAGTCCAAAGAAAAGGCAATGAAATTGAACATCAAGATCCTAAAAAGAAAGTACATAGGTGAAACTATGTGTCTGTTTGGCTGTGTGGGTGTGTAAAAAAAGTGGATAAGGGTGGGTTGTGGTGACACACCCATTTAATCTCAGCCCTCAGGGAGGCAGAGGCAGGTGGATCTCTGTAAGTTCCAGACCAGCCTGGTCTACAAAGCAAGTTCCAGGACAGCCAGGGCTGTTACACAGAGAAACCCTATGTGCAAAAACAAAAACAAAAAAAAAAATTGGGGCGAGGAGGAGAAAAGGATATTGGTGTGTGTGGGTGTGTGCACGTGCATGTGCTAGTGTGTCTGTGAGTGAAAGAGAGAGAGAGAAGGAGTGGGAGAGAAACCTAGAAAGGAAGAGCAAGTGAAAGAGGGAGCGAGACCAAGAGAGAGACAGAGAGAGTAAGAGAGAGAGAGACAGGGTGGTGGGTGTGGCAGAATGGATTCTATCTTTTTGTGGCACAAGCAGTGTGATTAGTTGCCATCTATGGGATGCACCCTAGGCTGGCATGAACCGCTTGTGAGCGCACTGTGCCCAAAGCAGACAGAAGTTCCTAATTAGGGTCCCAAGTCGCAGGGGTCACCTGTAAGGGAGACAGTGGCCTGGAACCCATCAGGTCTCTGTGCTTGTTTTCTCCCCCTCCCCGCGGGTCCCACCCCCACCCCCCAGGAGATGAAGATCAGGCAAGAGATTTGGTCTGTGGGTGTGGCTTAGAGACCTGTAAGTCGGAAAGGGCGTGCCCAGCCGATGCAGCCTAGGTGTTTGATTGGGCAGTGGTGAGGGAGCTCCGCCCACCCACCGCCTTCAAAGCAAGGGGGGAAGGAGGGTCGCACAGAGCAGCAGTGAGGCAGAGAGTGCCAGCTGACTCGCAGGCCAGCCCAGTGTCCTCTGCTCCTGAGAGCCCGTCGTCGCGTCCCCAGGCAGAGGGCTTGTCCAGTCAACCTTGGGGCTTCCGGGGTGCCCCCTCGGATCTTCATCAGTGGACATGGAGGCCGCCTCCTCCAGCGCAGAAGCCCTGCTGGAGCTGCAGCGGCACCTGTGCACGGAGACAGAGCCAAGCAAGCTCTACCAAACCCTCCAGAAACTCTCTTCCCTGCCCAAGCTCCGTGACACCCTGGCAGAGATGAACTTCGAGCAGACCATGGAGCTCTTGAGGAAAGAGCAGCTCCTGGTCCCCTTTGCCAAGGACTTAGCGGCCATTTGGTCAGAGAGGTCCCAGTTTGAGCCCCATCCTGAGCCAGACCTGGCGGACTTTGCCTTCGCCTTGAGCCTGATGACATTGCGGCCCCGAAACTGGCCAGAAGACAAGCCCCGTGAGTCCGCGCCAAGGGAACACAGACAAGATGGGACAGAGGTCTTCCATGTCAGCAGCAGCAGCAGCAGCAGCAGCAGCAGCAGCAGCAGCAGCAAACACTCAAGTCCTGTCCGGAGCCTGAGCCCCAGCCCGAGCCTGAGCCCGAGCCCGAGCCCGAGCCCGAGCCCGAGCCCGAGCCCGGTACTTGGAGCGAGCCTAAGCCCACACACAAGCCTCCAGCGAAGGGTGACTAGCAGCCCAAGGCTGGAGCCAAGAGGAAGCAAGAGGCCAAGAGTGTCCTTAGGGGAGCCACAGCTAGCTGCACAGAAGCGGGTGCCTGTGGCGGCCCCAGCTGATCCTTTGGAGGCCTGCCTCAACTCTCACAGCTCTCCTCCTTCCTCTGCTCTGCAGCTGCAGCTGACTGGGTGCAAGAGGAGGGGAAAAAGAACCCGGAAAGCTGAGGCCCTTAGCCCTGGAGCCAAGGTGCCCCTTGGCAAGTCTCCGAGTTGCCAAGATCCCAACGACACTGGCGTCCTCGCTGGGCATCCCCTTGCACAAGAGGCTTCCAGTCTCCAAGATGGCTTCCCGCTGGGTGGCCCGGAGCACTCTTCCTTGCACACTGACCAAGACTTGGTCTTGGCTTGGGTGCGCAGGACCCACTTCAAGACGCCAGTCTATTCGGGTCGTGCACCTGCCAGGCTCCTGCAGAACTCGCAGCGAGGGCGCCTTGCTGAACCCCTTGACTGCCCCTGGAAAACTGGCTGCCAAGACACAGCGGAAGAAAGTGAGCCCTGGCAGCAAGGGGAGGAGTCCCGTCACCAGACACAGACACACAGGGGCAAGGCAATGCACACCAAGACTGCCAGCGCCACAATCCTCCAGCTGCAGGAGTCTCCTGAGCTGAGGCTGCAAGCTCTGAGAGCCCGCCTCCAAGGCGCGCAAGCCAAGAAGCCCGGAGGCCGCCAAACCAAGATGATAGCCTTCCAGGCTCAAGGTTCAAGACTCTGCCCAGGCCAGCAGGCAGAGTCTGCAGCCCGAGGGGCCGCCTCCTCCGAAATGAGCAGCCGCCAGGAGGCCTCTGCCCAGCGCCCGCCACGGAGGGCTCCCTGCAACAAGACCCAGCCTAAGAAGAGACCTGCCCCGCTCATGGCCAAGGTCCTCAGGGATTACAAGAAGAAGCTCTCTCGGAGGTGACCCGAGGATGCTCTCTGCCCTGGAATTGCTGGCAATCACTCTGGACCAGACCTGCTCTCTCCTTTGGCCGGAAAGGGCGCCCACCAGCCAGCCAGCCCGCCAGCCCGCCAGCCCGCCCACCCGCTGCTGCCAGCCCGCCCGGTTGGAGAGCCCAGACTTTGCAGAGCCTGCTCCTGGGGTCTCTGCTCCTGCTCAAGCTCCTGGCCGCCCTCTCCGGGGAACCTGGGCAGGCTTCCCTGCCTGCTCCAGAGACACACAGGCGGCGCTTTCCGCCCACCTGGGAGCGCCTAGACTGCCATCCGCAAAAAGACCTGGCTTCCCAGAGCAAACACTCAACTTTGCACTTTGGACTTTCCCTCCACCCAACCCCTTCCCAAGAACTCGAGTGCCCAACACCTTGGCGTCAAAGGAAATAAATAAATAAATAAATAAATAAATAAATAAATAGATAGATAGAGAGATACATAGATAGATGATGGATAGATACATGGATACATAGATAGATACATACATAGATACATACATAAATAAATAAACAAACAAACAAAAAAATGAGTAAGAAAAAAGAAGAGCACCAAGAACCCAGACCTTCCTTTGCCTTCCTCTTCCATTGGAACTCGGTGGTTGCAGAGGGACACACTCAACTTCTTGATTCACCCGTGCAGTCAATTTACAAACAGCTAAGGATTGAAGCTGATTCCAGCCCCTCCTCCTCCCCAGTCAGGACTGCACCTTTCCTTCCATCACCTAACTAATCCGTTATAAAGATAATTGTGCACACATCCCTACAGATCAACATACAGAGAAACGGATAGCTAGACTTCTAGATTCAAAGGTACATAAAGAGCTGATACATAAATATTGCAGGAGAGTTCGGCATGTAGTCCACAAGCACCAAAAGGTAAAATTGAAACAAGAGAAGCTAAAACTGAGTCCAAAGAAAAGGCAATGAAATTGAACATCAAGATCCTAAAAAGAAAGTACATAGGTGAAACTATGTGTCTGTTTGGCTGTGTGGGTGTGTAAAAAAAGTGGATAAGGGTGGGTTGTGGTGACACACCCATTTAATCTCAGCCCTCAGGGAGGCAGAGGCAGGTGGATCTCTGTAAGTTCCAGACCAGCCTGGTCTACAAAGCAAGTTCCAGGACAGCCAGGGCTGTTACACAGAGAAACCCTATGTGCAAAAACAAAAACAAAAAAAAAAATTGGGGCGAGGAGGAGAAAAGGATATTGGTGTGTGTGGGTGTGTGCACGTGCATGTGCTAGTGTGTCTGTGAGTGAAAGAGAGAGAGAGAAGGAGTGGGAGAGAAACCTAGAAAGGAAGAGCAAGTGAAAGAGGGAGCGAGACCAAGAGAGAGACAGAGAGAGTAAGAGAGAGAGAGACAGGGTGGTGGGTGTGGCAGAATGGATTCTATCTTTTTGTGGCACAAGCAGTGTGATTAGTTGCCATCTATGGGATGCACCCTAGGCTGGCATGAACCGCTTGTGAGCGCACTGTGCCCAAAGCAGACAGAAGTTCCTAATTAGGGTCCCAAGTCGCAGGGGTCACCTGTAAGGGAGACAGTGGCCTGGAACCCATCAGGTCTCTGTGCTTGTTTTCTCCCCCTCCCCGCGGGTCCCACCCCCACCCCCCAGGAGATGAAGATCAGGCAAGAGATTTGGTCTGTGGGTGTGGCTTAGAGACCTGTAAGTCGGAAAGGGCGTGCCCAGCCGATGCAGCCTAGGTGTTTGATTGGGCAGTGGTGAGGGAGCTCCGCCCACCCACCGCCTTCAAAGCAAGGGGGGAAGGAGGGTCGCACAGAGCAGCAGTGAGGCAGAGAGTGCCAGCTGACTCGCAGGCCAGCCCAGTGTCCTCTGCTCCTGAGAGCCCGTCGTCGCGTCCCCAGGCAGAGGGCTTGTCCAGTCAACCTTGGGGCTTCCGGGGTGCCCCCTCGGATCTTCATCAGTGGACATGGAGGCCGCCTCCTCCAGCGCAGAAGCCCTGCTGGAGCTGCAGCGGCACCTGTGCACGGAGACAGAGCCAAGCAAGCTCTACCAAACCCTCCAGAAACTCTCTTCCCTGCCCAAGCTCCGTGACACCCTGGCAGAGATGAACTTCGAGCAGACCATGGAGCTCTTGAGGAAAGAGCAGCTCCTGGTCCCCTTTGCCAAGGACTTAGCGGCCATTTGGTCAGAGAGGTCCCAGTTTGAGCCCCATCCTGAGCCAGACCTGGCGGACTTTGCCTTCGCCTTGAGCCTGATGACATTGCGGCCCCGAAACTGGCCAGAAGACAAGCCCCGTGAGTCCGCGCCAAGGGAACACAGACAAGATGGGACAGAGGTCTTCCATGTCAGCAGCAGCAGCAGCAGCAGCAGCAGCAGCAGCAGCAGCAGCAGCAAACACTCAAGTCCTGTCCGGAGCCTGAGCCCCAGCCCGAGCCTGAGCCCGAGCCCGAGCCCGAGCCCGAGCCCGAGCCCGAGCCCGAGCCCGGTACTTGGAGCGAGCCTAAGCCCACACACAAGCCTCCAGCGAAGGGTGACTAGCAGCCCAAGGCTGGAGCCAAGAGGAAGCAAGAGGCCAAGAGTGTCCTTAGGGGAGCCACAGCTAGCTGCACAGAAGCGGGTGCCTGTGGCGGCCCCAGCTGATCCTTTGGAGGCCTGCCTCAACTCTCACAGCTCTCCTCCTTCCTCTGCTCTGCAGCTGCAGCTGACTGGGTGCAAGAGGAGGGGAAAAAGAACCCGGAAAGCTGAGGCCCTTAGCCCTGGAGCCAAGGTGCCCCTTGGCAAGTCTCCGAGTTGCCAAGATCCCAACGACACTGGCGTCCTCGCTGGGCATCCCCTTGCACAAGAGGCTTCCAGTCTCCAAGATGGCTTCCCGCTGGGTGGCCCGGAGCACTCTTCCTTGCACACTGACCAAGACTTGGTCTTGGCTTGGGTGCGCAGGACCCACTTCAAGACGCCAGTCTATTCGGGTCGTGCACCTGCCAGGCTCCTGCAGAACTCGCAGCGAGGGCGCCTTGCTGAACCCCTTGACTGCCCCTGGAAAACTGGCTGCCAAGACACAGCGGAAGAAAGTGAGCCCTGGCAGCAAGGGGAGGAGTCCCGTCACCAGACACAGACACACAGGGGCAAGGCAATGCACACCAAGACTGCCAGCGCCACAATCCTCCAGCTGCAGGAGTCTCCTGAGCTGAGGCTGCAAGCTCTGAGAGCCCGCCTCCAAGGCGCGCAAGCCAAGAAGCCCGGAGGCCGCCAAACCAAGATGATAGCCTTCCAGGCTCAAGGTTCAAGACTCTGCCCAGGCCAGCAGGCAGAGTCTGCAGCCCGAGGGGCCGCCTCCTCCGAAATGAGCAGCCGCCAGGAGGCCTCTGCCCAGCGCCCGCCACGGAGGGCTCCCTGCAACAAGACCCAGCCTAAGAAGAGACCTGCCCCGCTCATGGCCAAGGTCCTCAGGGATTACAAGAAGAAGCTCTCTCGGAGGTGACCCGAGGATGCTCTCTGCCCTGGAATTGCTGGCAATCACTCTGGACCAGACCTGCTCTCTCCTTTGGCCGGAAAGGGCGCCCACCAGCCAGCCAGCCCGCCAGCCCGCCAGCCCGCCCACCCGCTGCTGCCAGCCCGCCCGGTTGGAGAGCCCAGACTTTGCAGAGCCTGCTCCTGGGGTCTCTGCTCCTGCTCAAGCTCCTGGCCGCCCTCTCCGGGGAACCTGGGCAGGCTTCCCTGCCTGCTCCAGAGACACACAGGCGGCGCTTTCCGCCCACCTGGGAGCGCCTAGACTGCCATCCGCAAAAAGACCTGGCTTCCCAGAGCAAACACTCAACTTTGCACTTTGGACTTTCCCTCCACCCAACCCCTTCCCAAGAACTCGAGTGCCCAACACCTTGGCGTCAAAGGAAATAAATAAATAAATAAATAAATAAATAAATAAATAAATAGATAGAGAGATACATAGATAGATGATGGATAGATACATGGATACATAGATAGATACATACATAGATACATACATAAATAAATAAACAAACAAACAAAAAAATGAGTAAGAAAAAAGAAGAGCACCAAGAACCCAGACCTTCCTTTGCCTTCCTCTTCCATTGGAACTCGGTGGTTGCAGAGGGACACACTCAACTTCTTGATTCACCCGTGCAGTCAATTTACAAACAGCTAAGGATTGAAGCTGATTCCAGCCCCTCCTCCTCCCCAGTCAGGACTGCACCTTTCCTTCCATCACCTAACTAATCCGTTATAAAGATAATTGTGCACACATCCCTACAGATCAACATACAGAGAAACGGATAGCTAGACTTCTAGATTCAAAGGTACATAAAGAGCTGATACATAAATATTGCAGGAGAGTTCGGCATGTAGTCCACAAGCACCAAAAGGTAAAATTGAAACAAGAGAAGCTAAAACTGAGTCCAAAGAAAAGGCAATGAAATTGAACATCAAGATCCTAAAAAGAAAGTACATAGGTGAAACTATGTGTCTGTTTGGCTGTGTGGGTGTGTAAAAAAAGTGGATAAGGGTGGGTTGTGGTGACACACCCATTTAATCTCAGCCCTCAGGGAGGCAGAGGCAGGTGGATCTCTGTAAGTTCCAGACCAGCCTGGTCTACAAAGCAAGTTCCAGGACAGCCAGGGCTGTTACACAGAGAAACCCTATGTGCAAAAACAAAAACAAAAAAAAAAATTGGGGCGAGGAGGAGAAAAGGATATTGGTGTGTGTGGGTGTGTGCACGTGCATGTGCTAGTGTGTCTGTGAGTGAAAGAGAGAGAGAGAAGGAGTGGGAGAGAAACCTAGAAAGGAAGAGCAAGTGAAAGAGGGAGCGAGACCAAGAGAGAGACAGAGAGAGTAAGAGAGAGAGAGACAGGGTGGTGGGTGTGGCAGAATGGATTCTATCTTTTTGTGGCACAAGCAGTGTGATTAGTTGCCATCTATGGGATGCACCCTAGGCTGGCATGAACCGCTTGTGAGCGCACTGTGCCCAAAGCAGACAGAAGTTCCTAATTAGGGTCCCAAGTCGCAGGGGTCACCTGTAAGGGAGACAGTGGCCTGGAACCCATCAGGTCTCTGTGCTTGTTTTCTCCCCCTCCCCGCGGGTCCCACCCCCACCCCCCAGGAGATGAAGATCAGGCAAGAGATTTGGTCTGTGGGTGTGGCTTAGAGACCTGTAAGTCGGAAAGGGCGTGCCCAGCCGATGCAGCCTAGGTGTTTGATTGGGCAGTGGTGAGGGAGCTCCGCCCACCCACCGCCTTCAAAGCAAGGGGGGAAGGAGGGTCGCACAGAGCAGCAGTGAGGCAGAGAGTGCCAGCTGACTCGCAGGCCAGCCCAGTGTCCTCTGCTCCTGAGAGCCCGTCGTCGCGTCCCCAGGCAGAGGGCTTGTCCAGTCAACCTTGGGGCTTCCGGGGTGCCCCCTCGGATCTTCATCAGTGGACATGGAGGCCGCCTCCTCCAGCGCAGAAGCCCTGCTGGAGCTGCAGCGGCACCTGTGCACGGAGACAGAGCCAAGCAAGCTCTACCAAACCCTCCAGAAACTCTCTTCCCTGCCCAAGCTCCGTGACACCCTGGCAGAGATGAACTTCGAGCAGACCATGGAGCTCTTGAGGAAAGAGCAGCTCCTGGTCCCCTTTGCCAAGGACTTAGCGGCCATTTGGTCAGAGAGGTCCCAGTTTGAGCCCCATCCTGAGCCAGACCTGGCGGACTTTGCCTTCGCCTTGAGCCTGATGACATTGCGGCCCCGAAACTGGCCAGAAGACAAGCCCCGTGAGTCCGCGCCAAGGGAACACAGACAAGATGGGACAGAGGTCTTCCATGTCAGCAGCAGCAGCAGCAGCAGCAGCAGCAGCAGCAGCAGCAGCAGCAAACACTCAAGTCCTGTCCGGAGCCTGAGCCCCAGCCCGAGCCTGAGCCCGAGCCCGAGCCCGAGCCTGAGCCCGAGCCCGAGCCCGGTACTTGGAGCGAGCCTAAGCCCACACACAAGCCTCCAGCGAAGGGTGACTAGCAGCCCAAGGCTGGAGCCAAGAGGAAGCAAGAGGCCAAGAGTGTCCTTAGGGGAGCCACAGCTAGCTGCACAGAAGCGGGTGCCTGTGGCGGCCCCAGCTGATCCTTTGGAGGCCTGCCTCAACTCTCACAGCTCTCCTCCTTCCTCTGCTCTGCAGCTGCAGCTGACTGGGTGCAAGAGGAGGGGAAAAAGAACCCGGAAAGCTGAGGCCCTTAGCCCTGGAGCCAAGGTGCCCCTTGGCAAGTCTCCGAGTTGCCAAGATCCCAAGGACACTGGCGTCCTCGCTGGGCATCCCCTTGCACAAGAGGCTTCCAGTCTCCAAGATGGCTTCCCGCTGGGTGGCCCGGAGCACTCTTCCTTGCACACTGACCAAGACTTGGTCTTGGCTTGGGTGCGCAGGACCCACTTCAAGACGCCAGTCTATTCGGGTCGTGCACCTGCCAGGCTCCTGCAGAACTCGCAGCGAGGGCGCCTTGCTGAACCCCTTGACTGCCCCTGGAAAACTGGCTGCCAAGACACAGCGGAAGAAAGTGAGCCCTGGCAGCAAGGGGAGGAGTCCCGTCACCAGACACAGACACACAGGGGCAAGGCAATGCACACCAAGACTGCCAGCGCCACAATCCTCCAGCTGCAGGAGTCTCCTGAGCTGAGGCTGCAAGCTCTGAGAGCCCGCCTCCAAGGCGCGCAAGCCAAGAAGCCCGGAGGCCGCCAAACCAAGATGATAGCCTTCCAGGCTCAAGGTTCAAGACTCTGCCCAGGCCAGCAGGCAGAGTCTGCAGCCCGAGGGGCCGCCTCCTCCGAAATGAGCAGCCGCCAGGAGGCCTCTGCCCAGCGCCCGCCACGGAGGGCTCCCTGCAACAAGACCCAGCCTAAGAAGAGACCTGCCCCGCTCATGGCCAAGGTCCTCAGGGATTACAAGAAGAAGCTCTCTCGGAGGTGACCCGAGGATGCTCTCTGCCCTGGAATTGCTGGCAATCACTCTGGACCAGACCTGCTCTCTCCTTTGGCCGGAAAGGGCGCCCACCAGCCAGCCAGCCCGCCAGCCCGCCAGCCCGCCCACCCGCTGCTGCCAGCCCGCCCGGTTGGAGAGCCCAGACTTTGCAGAGCCTGCTCCTGGGGTCTCTGCTCCTGCTCAAGCTCCTGGCCGCCCTCTCCGGGGAACCTGGGCAGGCTTCCCTGCCTGCTCCAGAGACACACAGGCGGCGCTTTCCGCCCACCTGGGAGCGCCTAGACTGCCATCCGCAAAAAGACCTGGCTTCCCAGAGCAAACACTCAACTTTGCACTTTGGACTTTCCCTCCACCCAACCCCTTCCCAAGAACTCGAGTGCCCAACACCTTGGCGTCAAAGGAAATAAATAAATAAATAAATAAATAAATAAATAAATAAATAGATAGATACATAGATAGATGATGGATAGATACATGGATACATAGATAGATACATACATAGATACATACATAAATAAATAAACAAACAAACAAAAAAATGAGTAAGAAAAAAGAAGAGCACCAAGAACCCAGACCTTCCTTTGCCTTCCTCTTCCATTGGAACTCGGTGGTTGCAGAGGGACACACTCAACTTCTTGATTCACCCGTGCAGTCAATTTACAAACAGCTAAGGATTGAAGCTGATTCCAGCCCCTCCTCCTCCCCAGTCAGGACTGCACCTTTCCTTCCATCACCTAACTAATCCGTTATAAAGATAATTGTGCACACATCCCTACAGATCAACATACAGAGAAACGGATAGCTAGACTTCTAGATTCAAAGGTACATAAAGAGCTGATACATAAATATTGCAGGAGAGTTCGGCATGTAGTCCACAAGCACCAAAAGGTAAAATTGAAACAAGAGAAGCTAAAACTGAGTCCAAAGAAAAGGCAATGAAATTGAACATCAAGATCCTAAAAAGAAAGTACATAGGTGAAACTATGTGTCTGTTTGGCTGTGTGGGTGTGTAAAAAAAGTGGATAAGGGTGGGTTGTGGTGACACACCCATTTAATCTCAGCCCTCAGGGAGGCAGAGGCAGGTGGATCTCTGTAAGTTCCAGACCAGCCTGGTCTACAAAGCAAGTTCCAGGACAGCCAGGGCTGTTACACAGAGAAACCCTATGTGCAAAAACAAAAACAAAAAAAAAAATTGGGGCGAGGAGGAGAAAAGGATATTGGTGTGTGTGGGTGTGTGCACGTGCATGTGCTAGTGTGTCTGTGAGTGAAAGAGAGAGAGAGAAGGAGTGGGAGAGAAACCTAGAAAGGAAGAGCAAGTGAAAGAGGGAGCGAGACCAAGAGAGAGACAGAGAGAGTAAGAGAGAGAGAGACAGGGTGGTGGGTGTGGCAGAATGGATTCTATCTTTTTGTGGCACAAGCAGTGTGATTAGTTGCCATCTATGGGATGCACCCTAGGCTGGCATGAACCGCTTGTGAGCGCACTGTGCCCAAAGCAGACAGAAGTTCCTAATTAGGGTCCCAAGTCGCAGGGGTCACCTGTAAGGGAGACAGTGGCCTGGAACCCATCAGGTCTCTGTGCTTGTTTTCTCCCCCTCCCCGCGGGTCCCACCCCCACCCCCCAGGAGATGAAGATCAGGCAAGAGATTTGGTCTGTGGGTGTGGCTTAGAGACCTGTAAGTCGGAAAGGGCGTGCCCAGCCGATGCAGCCTAGGTGTTTGATTGGGCAGTGGTGAGGGAGCTCCGCCCACCCACCGCCTTCAAAGCAAGGGGGGAAGGAGGGTCGCACAGAGCAGCAGTGAGGCAGAGAGTGCCAGCTGACTCGCAGGCCAGCCCAGTGTCCTCTGCTCCTGAGAGCCCGTCGTCGCGTCCCCAGGCAGAGGGCTTGTCCAGTCAACCTTGGGGCTTCCGGGGTGCCCCCTCGGATCTTCATCAGTGGACATGGAGGCCGCCTCCTCCAGCGCAGAAGCCCTGCTGGAGCTGCAGCGGCACCTGTGCACGGAGACAGAGCCAAGCAAGCTCTACCAAACCCTCCAGAAACTCTCTTCCCTGCCCAAGCTCCGTGACACCCTGGCAGAGATGAACTTCGAGCAGACCATGGAGCTCTTGAGGAAAGAGCAGCTCCTGGTCCCCTTTGCCAAGGACTTAGCGGCCATTTGGTCAGAGAGGTCCCAGTTTGAGCCCCATCCTGAGCCAGACCTGGCGGACTTTGCCTTCGCCTTGAGCCTGATGACATTGCGGCCCCGAAACTGGCCAGAAGACAAGCCCCGTGAGTCCGCGCCAAGGGAACACAGACAAGATGGGACAGAGGTCTTCCATGTCAGCAGCAGCAGCAGCAGCAGCAGCAGCAGCAGCAGCAGCAGCAAACACTCAAGTCCTGTCCGGAGCCTGAGCCCCAGCCCGAGCCTGAGCCCGAGCCCGAGCCCGAGCCCGAGCCCGAGCCCGAGCCCGAGCCCGGTACTTGGAGCGAGCCTAAGCCCACACACAAGCCTCCAGCGAAGGGTGACTAGCAGCCCAAGGCTGGAGCCAAGAGGAAGCAAGAGGCCAAGAGTGTCCTTAGGGGAGCCACAGCTAGCTGCACAGAAGCGGGTGCCTGTGGCGGCCCCAGCTGATCCTTTGGAGGCCTGCCTCAACTCTCACAGCTCTCCTCCTTCCTCTGCTCTGCAGCTGCAGCTGACTGGGTGCAAGAGGAGGGGAAAAAGAACCCGGAAAGCTGAGGCCCTTAGCCCTGGAGCCAAGGTGCCCCTTGGCAAGTCTCCGAGTTGCCAAGATCCCAACGACACTGGCGTCCTCGCTGGGCATCCCCTTGCACAAGAGGCTTCCAGTCTCCAAGATGGCTTCCCGCTGGGTGGCCCGGAGCACTCTTCCTTGCACACTGACCAAGACTTGGTCTTGGCTTGGGTGCGCAGGACCCACTTCAAGACGCCAGTCTATTCGGGTCGTGCACCTGCCAGGCTCCTGCAGAACTCGCAGCGAGGGCGCCTTGCTGAACCCCTTGACTGCCCCTGGAAAACTGGCTGCCAAGACACAGCGGAAGAAAGTGAGCCCTGGCAGCAAGGGGAGGAGTCCCGTCACCAGACACAGACACACAGGGGCAAGGCAATGCACACCAAGACTGCCAGCGCCACAATCCTCCAGCTGCAGGAGTCTCCTGAGCTGAGGCTGCAAGCTCTGAGAGCCCGCCTCCAAGGCGCGCAAGCCAAGAAGCCTGGAGGCCGCCAAACCAAGATGATAGCCTTCCAGGCTCAAGGTTCAAGACTCTGCCCAGGCCAGCAGGCAGAGTCTGCAGCCCGAGGGGCCGCCTCCTCCGAAATGAGCAGCCGCCAGGAGGCCTCTGCCCAGCGCCCGCCACGGAGGGCTCCCTGCAACAAGACCCAGCCTAAGAAGAGACCTGCCCCGCTCATGGCCAAGGTCCTCAGGGATTACAAGAAGAAGCTCTCTCGGAGGTGACCCGAGGATGCTCTCTGCCCTGGAATTGCTGGCAATCACTCTGGACCAGACCTGCTCTCTCCTTTGGCCGGAAAGGGCGCCCACCAGCCAGCCAGCCCGCCAGCCCGCCCACCCGCTGCTGCCAGCCCGCCCGGTTGGAGAGCCCAGACTTTGCAGAGCCTGCTCCTGGGGTCTCTGCTCCTGCTCAAGCTCCTGGCCGCCCTCTCCGGGGAACCTGGGCAGGCTTCCCTGCCTGCTCCAGAGACACACAGGCGGCGCTTTCCGCCCACCTGGGAGCGCCTAGACTGCCATCCGCAAAAAGACCTGGCTTCCCAGAGCAAACACTCAACTTTGCACTTTGGACTTTCCCTCCACCCAACCCCTTCCCAAGAACTCGAGTGCCCAACACCTTGGCGTCAAAGGAAATAAATCAATAAATAAATAAATAAATAAATAAATAAATAAATACATAAATAGATAGAGAGATACATAGATAGATGATGGATAGATACATGGATACATAGATAGATACATACATAGATACATACATAAATAAATAAACAAACAAACAAAAAAATGAGTAAGAAAAAAGAAGAGCACCAAGAACCCAGACCTTCCTTTGCCTTCCTCTTCCATTGGAACTCGGTGGTTGCAGAGGGACACACTCAACTTCTTGATTCACCCGTGCAGTCAATTTACAAACAGCTAAGGATTGAAGCTGATTCCAGCCCCTCCTCCTCCCCAGTCAGGACTGCACCTTTCCTTCCATCACCTAACTAATCCGTTATAAAGATAATTGTGCACACATCCCTACAGATCAACATACAGAGAAACGGATAGCTAGACTTCTAGATTCAAAGGTACATAAAGAGCTGATACATAAATATTGCAGGAGAGTTCGGCATGTAGTCCACAAGCACCAAAAGGTAAAATTGAAACAAGAGAAGCTAAAACTGAGTCCAAAGAAAAGGCAATGAAATTGAACATCAAGATCCTAAAAAGAAAGTACATAGGTGAAACTATGTGTCTGTTTGGCTGTGTGGGTGTGTAAAAAAAGTGGATAAGGGTGGGTTGTGGTGACACACCCATTTAATCTCAGCCCTCAGGGAGGCAGAGGCAGGTGGATCTCTGTAAGTTCCAGACCAGCCTGGTCTACAAAGCAAGTTCCAGGACAGCCAGGGCTGTTACACAGAGAAACCCTATGTGCAAAAACAAAAACAAAAAAAAAAATTGGGGCGAGGAGGAGAAAAGGATATTGGTGTGTGTGGGTGTGTGCACGTGCATGTGCTAGTGTGTCTGTGAGTGAAAGAGAGAGAGAGAAGGAGTGGGAGAGAAACCTAGAAAGGAAGAGCAAGTGAAAGAGGGAGCGAGACCAAGAGAGAGACAGAGAGAGTAAGAGAGAGAGAGACAGGGTGGTGGGTGTGGCAGAATGGATTCTATCTTTTTGTGGCACAAGCAGTGTGATTAGTTGCCATCTATGGGATGCACCCTAGGCTGGCATGAACCGCTTGTGAGCGCACTGTGCCCAAAGCAGACAGAAGTTCCTAATTAGGGTCCCAAGTCGCAGGGGTCACCTGTAAGGGAGACAGTGGCCTGGAACCCATCAGGTCTCTGTGCTTGTTTTCTCCCCCTCCCCGCGGGTCCCACCCCCACCCCCCAGGAGATGAAGATCAGGCAAGAGATTTGGTCTGTGGGTGTGGCTTAGAGACCTGTAAGTCGGAAAGGGCGTGCCCAGCCGATGCAGCCTAGGTGTTTGATTGGGCAGTGGTGAGGGAGCTCCGCCCACCCACCGCCTTCAAAGCAAGGGGGGAAGGAGGGTCGCACAGAGCAGCAGTGAGGCAGAGAGTGCCAGCTGACTCGCAGGCCAGCCCAGTGTCCTCTGCTCCTGAGAGCCCGTCGTCGCGTCCCCAGGCAGAGGGCTTGTCCAGTCAACCTTGGGGCTTCCGGGGTGCCCCCTCGGATCTTCATCAGTGGACATGGAGGCCGCCTCCTCCAGCGCAGAAGCCCTGCTGGAGCTGCAGCGGCACCTGTGCACGGAGACAGAGCCAAGCAAGCTCTACCAAACCCTCCAGAAACTCTCTTCCCTGCCCAAGCTCCGTGACACCCTGGCAGAGATGAACTTCGAGCAGACCATGGAGCTCTTGAGGAAAGAGCAGCTCCTGGTCCCCTTTGCCAAGGACTTAGCGGCCATTTGGTCAGAGAGGTCCCAGTTTGAGCCCCATCCTGAGCCAGACCTGGCGGACTTTGCCTTCGCCTTGAGCCTGATGACATTGCGGCCCCGAAACTGGCCAGAAGACAAGCCCCGTGAGTCCGCGCCAAGGGAACACAGACAAGATGGGACAGAGGTCTTCCATGTCAGCAGCAGCAGCAGCAGCAGCAGCAGCAGCAGCAGCAGCAGCAGCAGCAAACACTCAAGTCCTGTCCGGAGCCTGAGCCCCAGCCCGAGCCTGAGCCCGAGCCCGAGCCCGAGCCCGAGCCCGAGCCCGAGCCCGGTACTTGGAGCGAGCCTAAGCCCACACACAAGCCTCCAGCGAAGGGTGACTAGCAGCCCAAGGCTGGAGCCAAGAGGAAGCAAGAGGCCAAGAGTGTCCTTAGGGGAGCCACAGCTAGCTGCACAGAAGCGGGTGCCTGTGGCGGCCCCAGCTGATCCTTTGGAGGCCTGCCTCAACTCTCACAGCTCTCCTCCTTCCTCTGCTCTGCAGCTGCAGCTGACTGGGTGCAAGAGGAGGGGAAAAAGAACCCGGAAAGCTGAGGCCCTCAGCCCTGGAGCCAAGGTGCCCCTTGGCAAGTCTCCGAGTTGCCAAGATCCCAACGACACTGGCGTCCTCGCTGGGCATCCCCTTGCACAAGAGGCTTCCAGTCTCCAAGATGGCTTCCCGCTGGGTGGCCCGGAGCACTCTTCCTTGCACACTGACCAAGACTTGGTCTTGGCTTGGGTGCGCAGGACCCACTTCAAGACGCCAGTCTATTCGGGTCGTGCACCTGCCAGGCTCCTGCAGAACTCGCAGCGAGGGCGCCTTGCTGAACCCCTTGACTGCCCCTGGAAAACTGGCTGCCAAGACACAGGGGAAGAAAGTGAGCCCTGGCAGCAAGGGGAGGAGTCCCGTCACCAGACACAGACACACAGGGGCAAGGCAATGCACACCAAGACTGCCAGCGCCACAATCCTGCAGCTGCAGGAGTCTCCTGAGCTGAGGCTGCAAGCTCTGAGAGCCCGCCTCCAAGGCGCGCAAGCCAAGAAGCCTGGAGGCCGCCAAACCAAGATGATAGCCTTCCAGGCTCAAGGTTCAAGACTCTGCCCAGGCCAGCAGGCAGAGTCTGCAGCCCGAGGGGCCGCCTCCTCCGAAATGAGCAGCCGCCAGGAGGCCTCTGCCCAGCGCCCGCCACGGAGGGCTCCCTGCAACAAGACCCAGCCTAAGAAGAGACCTGCCCCGCTCATGGCCAAGGTCCTCAGGGATTACAAGAAGAAGCTCTCTCGGAGGTGACCCGAGGATGCTCTCTGCCCTGGAATTGCTGGCAATCACTCTGGACCAGACCTGCTCTCTCCTTTGGCCGGAAAGGGCGCCCACCAGCCAGCCAGCCCGCCAGCCCGCCCACCCGCTGCTGCCAGCCCGCCCGGTTGGAGAGCCCAGACTTTGCAGAGCCTGCTCCTGGGGTCTCTGCTCCTGCTCAAGCTCCTGGCCGCCCTCTCCGGGGAACCTGGGCAGGCTTCCCTGCCTGCTCCAGAGACACACAGGCGGCGCTTTCCGCCCACCTGGGAGCGCCTAGACTGCCATCCGCAAAAAGACCTGGCTTCCCAGAGCAAACACTCAACTTTGCACTTTGGACTTTCCCTCCACCCAACCCCTTCCCAAGAACTCGAGTGCCCAACACCTTGGCGTCAAAGGAAATAAATAAATAAATAAATAAATAAATAAATAAATAAATAGATAGAGAGATACATAGATAGATGATGGATAGATACATGGATACATAGATAGATACATACATAGATACATACATAAATAAATAAACAAACAAACAAAAAAATGAGTAAGAAAAAAGAAGAGCACCAAGAACCCAGACCTTCCTTTGCCTTCCTCTTCCATTGGAACTCGGTGGTTGCAGAGGGACACACTCAACTTCTTGATTCACCCGTGCAGTCAATTTACAAACAGCTAAGGATTGAAGCTGATTCCAGCCCCTCCTCCTCCCCAGTCAGGACTGCACCTTTCCTTCCATCACCTAACTAATCCGTTATAAAGATAATTGTGCACACATCCCTACAGATCAACATACAGAGAAACGGATAGCTAGACTTCTAGATTCAAAGGTACATAAAGAGCTGATACATAAATATTGCAGGAGAGTTCGGCATGTAGTCCACAAGCACCAAAAGGTAAAATTGAAACAAGAGAAGCTAAAACTGAGTCCAAAGAAAAGGCAATGAAATTGAACATCAAGATCCTAAAAAGAAAGTACATAGGTGAAACTATGTGTCTGTTTGGCTGTGTGGGTGTGTAAAAAAAGTGGATAAGGGTGGGTTGTGGTGACACACCCATTTAATCTCAGCCCTCAGGGAGGCAGAGGCAGGTGGATCTCTGTAAGTTCCAGACCAGCCTGGTCTACAAAGCAAGTTCCAGGACAGCCAGGGCTGTTACACAGAGAAACCCTATGTGCAAAAACAAAAACAAAAAAAAAAATTGGGGCGAGGAGGAGAAAAGGATATTGGTGTGTGTGGGTGTGTGCACGTGCATGTGCTAGTGTGTCTGTGAGTGAAAGAGAGAGAGAGAAGGAGTGGGAGAGAAACCTAGAAAGGAAGAGCAAGTGAAAGAGGGAGCGAGACCAAGAGAGAGACAGAGAGAGTAAGAGAGAGAGAGACAGGGTGGTGGGTGTGGCAGAATGGATTCTATCTTTTTGTGGCACAAGCAGTGTGATTAGTTGCCATCTATGGGATGCACCCTAGGCTGGCATGAACCGCTTGTGAGCGCACTGTGCCCAAAGCAGACAGAAGTTCCTAATTAGGGTCCCAAGTCGCAGGGGTCACCTGTAAGGGAGACAGTGGCCTGGAACCCATCAGGTCTCTGTGCTTGTTTTCTCCCCCTCCCCGCGGGTCCCACCCCCACCCCCCAGGAGATGAAGATCAGGCAAGAGATTTGGTCTGTGGGTGTGGCTTAGAGACCTGTAAGTCGGAAAGGGCGTGCCCAGCCGATGCAGCCTAGGTGTTTGATTGGGCAGTGGTGAGGGAGCTCCGCCCACCCACCGCCTTCAAAGCAAGGGGGGAAGGAGGGTCGCACAGAGCAGCAGTGAGGCAGAGAGTGCCAGCTGACTCGCAGGCCAGCCCAGTGTCCTCTGCTCCTGAGAGCCCGTCGTCGCGTCCCCAGGCAGAGGGCTTGTCCAGTCAACCTTGGGGCTTCCGGGGTGCCCCCTCGGATCTTCATCAGTGGACATGGAGGCCGCCTCCTCCAGCGCAGAAGCCCTGCTGGAGCTGCAGCGGCACCTGTGCACGGAGACAGAGCCAAGCAAGCTCTACCAAACCCTCCAGAAACTCTCTTCCCTGCCCAAGCTCCGTGACACCCTGGCAGAGATGAACTTCGAGCAGACCATGGAGCTCTTGAGGAAAGAGCAGCTCCTGGTCCCCTTTGCCAAGGACTTAGCGGCCATTTGGTCAGAGAGGTCCCAGTTTGAGCCCCATCCTGAGCCAGACCTGGCGGACTTTGCCTTCGCCTTGAGCCTGATGACATTGCGGCCCCGAAACTGGCCAGAAGACAAGCCCCGTGAGTCCGCGCCAAGGGAACACAGACAAGATGGGACAGAGGTCTTCCATGTCAGCAGCAGCAGCAGCAGCAGCAGCAGCAGCAGCAGCAGCAGCAGCAGCAAACACTCAAGTCCTGTCCGGAGCCTGAGCCCCAGCCCGAGCCTGAGCCCGAGCCCGAGCCCGAGCCCGAGCCCGAGCCCGAGCCCGGTACTTGGAGCGAGCCTAAGCCCACACACAAGCCTCCAGCGAAGGGTGACTAGCAGCCCAAGGCTGGAGCCAAGAGGAAGCAAGAGGCCAAGAGTGTCCTTAGGGGAGCCACAGCTAGCTGCACAGAAGCGGGTGCCTGTGGCGGCCCCAGCTGATCCTTTGGAGGCCTGCCTCAACTCTCACAGCTCTCCTCCTTCCTCTGCTCTGCAGCTGCAGCTGACTGGGTGCAAGGGGAGGGGAAAAAGCACCCTGAAAGCTGAGGAGGCCCTCAGCCCTGGAGCCAAGGTGCCCCTTGGCAAGTCTCCGAGTTGCCAAGATCCCAACGACACTGGCGTCCTCGCTGGGCATCCCCTTGCACAAGAGGCTTCCAGTCTCCAAGATGGCTTCCCGCTGGGTGGCCCGGAGCACTCTTCCTTGCACACTGACCAAGACTTGGTCTTGGCTTGGGTGCGCAGGACCCACTTCAAGACGCCAGTCTATTCGGGTCGTGCACCTGCCAGGCTCCTGCAGAACTCGCAGCGAGGGCGCCTTGCTGAACCCCTTGACTGCCCCTGGAAAACTGGCTGCCAAGACGCAGCGGAAGAAAGTGAGCCCTGGCAGCCAGGGGAGGAGTCCCGTCACCAGACACAGACACACAGGGGCAAGGCAATGCACACCAAGACTGCCAGCGCCACAATCCTCCAGCTGCAGGAGTCTCCTGAGCTGAGGCTGCAAGCTCTGAGAGCCCGCCTCCAAGGCGCGCAAGCCAAGAAGCCCGGAGGCCGCCAAACCAAGATGATAGCCTTCCAGGCTCAAGGTTCAAGACTCTGCCCAGGCCAGCAGGCAGAGTCTGCAGCCCGAGGGGCCGCCTCCTCCGAAATGAGCAGCCGCCAGGAGGCCTCTGCCCAGCGCCCGCCACGGAGGGCTCCCTGCAACAAGAGCCAGCCTAAGAAGAGACCTGCCCCGCTCATGGCCAAGGTCCTCAGGGATTACAAGAAGAAGCTCTCTCGGAGGTGACCCGAGGATGATCTCTGCCCTGGAATTGCTGGCAATCACTCTGAACCAGACCTGCTCTCTCCTTTGGCCGGAAAGGGCGCCCGCCAGCCCGCCAGCCCGCCAGCCTGCCAGCCCGCCCACCCGCTGCTGCCAGCCCGCCCGGTTGGAGAGCCCAGACTTTGCAGAGCCTGCTCCTGGGGTCTCTGCTCCTGCTCAAGCTCCTGGCCGCCCTCTCCGGGGAACCTGGGCAGGCTTCCCTGCCTGCTCCCCAGACACACAGGCGGCGCTTTCCGCCCACCTGGGAGCGCCTAGACTGCCATCCGCAAAAAGACCTGGCTTCCCAGAGCAAACACTCCACTTGGCACTTTGGACTTTCCCTCCACCCAATCGCTTCCCAAGAACTCCAGTGCCCAACACCTTGGCGTCAAAGGAAATAAATAAATAAATAAATAAATAAATAAATAAATAAATAAACAAATAAATAAATGAATGAATGAATAAATAAATAAATAGAGAGATAGAGAGTTACATAGATAGATGGTGGATAGATACATACATAGATACATACATAGATACATACATAGATACATACATAAATAGATAAACAAACAAACAAACAAATAAGTAAGAAAGAAAGAAGAGCACCAAGAACCCAGACCTTCCTTTGCGTTCCTCTTCCATTGGAACGCGGTGGTTGCAGAGGGACACACTCAACTTCTTGATTCACTCGTGCAGTCAATTTACAAACAGCTAAGGATTGAAGCTGATTCCAGCCCCTCCTCATCCCCAGTCGGGACTGCACCTTTCCTTCCATCACCTAACTAATCCGTTAAAAAGATCATTGTGCACACATCCCTACAGATCAACATATAGAGAAATGGATACCAGACTTCTAGATTCAAAGATACATAAAGAGCTGATACATAAATATAGCAGGAGAGTTCGGCATGTAGTCCACAAGCACCAAAAGGTAAAATTGAAACAAGAGAAGCTAAAACTGAGTCCAAAGAAAAGGCAATGAAATTGAACATCAAGATCCTAAAAAGAAAGTATGTAGGTGAAACTATGTGTCTGTTTGGCTGTGTGGGTGTGTAAAAAAAGTGGATAAGGGTGGGTTGTGGTGACACACCCATTTAATCTCAGCCCTCAGGGAGGCAGAGGCAGGTGGATCTCTGTAAGTTCCAGACCAGCCTGGTCTACAAAGCAAGTTCCAGGACAGCCAGGGCTGAGAAACCCTATGTGCAAAAACCAAAAAAAAAAAAAAAAAAAAAAAAATATTGGGGCGAGGAGGGGAAAAAGATATTGGTGTGTGTGTGTGTGTGTGTGTGTGTGTGTGTGTGTGCACGTGCATGTGCTAGTGTGTCTGTGAGTGAAAGAGAGAGAGAGAAGGAGTGGGAGAGAAACCTAGAAAGGAAGAGCAAGTGAGTGAAAGAGGGAGCGAGACCAAGAGAGAGTAAGAGAGAGAGACAGGGTGGTGGGTGTGGCAGAATGGATTCCATCTTTTTGTGGCACAAGCAGTGTGACTAGTTGCCATCTATGGGATGCACCCTAGGCTGGCATGAACCGCTTGTGAGCGCACTGTGCCCAAAGCAGACAGAAGTTCCTACTTAGGGTCCCAAGTGGCAGGGGTCACCTGTAAGGGAGACAGTGGCCTGGAACCCATCAGGTCTCTGTGCTTGTTTTCTCCCCCTCCCCGCGGGCCCCCACCCCCCAGGATTTGAAGATCAGGCAAGAGATTTGGTCTGTGGGTGTGGCTTAGAGACCTGTAAGTCGGAAAGGGCGTGCCCAGCCGATGCAGCCTAGGTGTTTGATTGGGCAGCGGTGAGGGAGCTCGGCCCACCCACCGCCTTCAAAGCAAGGGGGGGAGGGAGGGTCGGGCAGAGCAGCAGTGAGGCAGAGAGTGCCAGCTGACTCGCAGGCCAGCCCAGTGTCCTCTGCTCCTGAGAGCCCGTCGTCGCGTCCCCAGGCAGAGGGCTTGTCCAGTCAACCTTGGGGCTTCCGGGGTGCCCCCTCGGGTCTTCATCAGTGGACATGGAGGCCGCCTCCTCCAGCGCAGAAGCCCTGCTGGAGCTGCAGCGGCACCTGTGCACGGAGACAGAGCCAAGCAAGCTCTACCAAACCCTCCAGAAACTCTCTTCCCTGCCCAAGCTCCGTGACACCCTGGCAGAGATGAACTTCGAGCAGACCATGGAGCTCTTGAGGAAAGAGCAGCTCCTGGTCCCCTTCGCCAAGGACTTAGCGGCCATTTGGTCAGAGAGGTCCCAGTTGGAGCCCCATCCTGAGCCGGACCGGGGGGACTTTGCCTTCGCCTTGAGCCTGATGACGTTGCGGCCCAGAAACTGTCCAGAAGACAAGCCCCGTGAGTCCGCGCCAAGGAAACACAGACAAGATGGGACAGAGGTTTGCCAAGTGAGCAGCAGCAGCAGCAGGAGCAGCAGCAGCAGCAGCAGCAGGAGCAGCAGCAGCAAACACTCAAGTCCTGTCCGGAGCCTGAGCCCCAGCCCGAGCCCGAGCCTGAGCCCCAGCCTGAGCCCGGTACTTGGAGCGAGCCTAAGCCCACACACAAGCCTCCAGCGAAGGGTGACTAGAAGCCCAAGGCTGGAGCCAAGAGGAAGCAAGAGGCCAAGAGTGTCCTTAGGGGAGCCACAGCTAGCTGCACAGAAGCGGGTGCCTGTGGCAAAGCCCCGAGGAAGTAGAGAGGAGCCCTGGCGCTTCCAAGTGGCCAAGGCCATCTCCAGCGAGTCAGGTGCTGGGGGAAAGACTCCAGGCCACTGGATGGAGGAAGGGGCCCCAGCTGATCCTTTGGAGGCCTGCCTCAACTCTCACAGCTCTCCTCCTTCCTCTGCTCTGCAGCTGCAGCTGACTGGGTGCAAGGGGAGGGGAAAAAGCACCCGGAAAGCTGAGGAGGCCCTCAGCCCTGGAGCCAAGGTGCCCCTTGGCAAGTCTCCGAGTTGCCAAGATCCCAACGACCCTGGCGTCCTCGCTGGGCATCCCCTTGCACAAGAGGCTTCCAGTCTCCAAGATGGCTTCCCGCTGGGTGGCCTGGAGCACTCTTCCTTGCACACTGACCAAGACTCCCTGCCTTGGGTGCGCAGGACCCACTTCAAGACGCCAGTCTATTCGGGTCGTGCACCTGCCAGGCTCCTGCAGAACTCGCAGCCAGGGCGCCTTGCTGAGCCCCTTGACTGCCCCTGGAAAACTCGCTGCCAAGACACAGCGGAAGAAAGTGAGCCCTGGCAGCAAGGGGAGGAGTCCCGTCACCAGACACAGACACACAGGGGCAAGGCAATGCACACCAAGACTGCCAGCGCCACAATCCTCCAGCTGCAGGAGTCTCCTGAGCTGAGGCTGCAAGCTCTGAGAGCCCGCCTCCAAGGCGCGCAAGCCAAGAAGCCTGGAGGCCGCCAAACCAAGATGATAGCCTTCCAGGCTCAAGGTTCAAGACTCTGCCCAGGCCAGCAGGCAGAGTCTGCAGCCCGAGGGGCCGCCTCCTCCGAAATGAGCAGCCGCCAGGAGGCCTCTGCCCAGCGCCCGCCACGGAGGGCTCCCTGCAACAAGAGCCAGCCTAAGAAGAGACCTGCCCCGCTCATGGCCAAGGTCCTCAGGGATTACAAGAAGAAGCTCTCTCGGAGGTGACCCGAGGATGCTCTCTGCCCTGGAATTGCTGGCAATCACTCTGAACCAGACCTGCTCTCTCCTTTGGCCGGAAAGGGCGCCCGCCAGCCCACCAGCCCGCCAGCCCGCCAGCCCGCCCACCCGCTGCTGCCAGCCCGCCCGGTTGGAGAGCCCAGACTTTGCAGAGCCTGCTCCTGGGGTCTCTGCTCCTGCTCAAGCTCCTGGCCGCCCTCTCCGGGGACCCTGGGCAGGCTTCCCTGCCTGCTCCGGAGACACACAGGCGGCGCTTTCTGCCCACCTGGGAGCGCCTAGACTGCCATCCGCAAAAAGACCTGGCTTCCCAGAGCAAACACTCCACTTTGCACTTTGGACTTTCCCTCCACCCAACCCCTTCCCAAGACTTCGAGTGACCATCACCTTGGCGTCAAAGGAAATAAATAAATAAATAAATAAATAAATAAATAAATAAATAAATAAATGAACGAATAAATAAATAAATAAATAAATAAATAAAGAGATAGAGAGATACATAGATAGATGATGGATAGATACATAGATACATGGACAGATACATACATAGATACATACATAAATAGATAAACAAACAAACAAACAAACAAATAAGTAAGAAAGAAAGAAGAGCACCAAGAACCCAGACCTTCCTTTGCCTTCCTCTTCCATTGGAACTCGGTGGTTGCAGAGGGACACACTCAACTTCTTGATTCACCCGTGCAGTCAATTTACAAACAGCTAAGGATTGAAGGTGATTCCAGCCCCTCCTCATCCCCAGTCAGGACTGCACCTTTCCTTCCATCACCTAACTAATCCGTTAAAAAGATAATTGTGCACACATCCCTACAGATCAACATATAGAGAAACAGAGAGCTAGACTTCTAGATTCAAAGGTACATAAAGAGCTGATACATAAATATAGCAGGAGAGTTCGGCATGTAGTCCACAAGCACCAAAAGGTAAAATTGAAACAAGAGAAGCTAAAACTGAGTCCAAAGAAAAGGCAATGAAATTGAACATCAAGATCCTAAAAAGAAAGTACATAGGTGAAACTATGTGTCTGTTTGGCTGTGTGGGTGTGTAAAAAAAGTGGATAAGGGTGGGTTGTGGTGACACACGCATTTAATCTCAGCCCTCAGGGAGGCAGAGGCAGGTGGATCTCTGTAAGTTCCAGACCAGCCTGGTCTACAAAGCAAGTTCCAGGACAGCCAGGGCTGTTACACAGAGAAACCCTATGTGCAAAAACAAAACAAAACAAAAACACAAAAAACAAAAAAAAAATTGGGGCGAGGAGGAGTAAAGGATATTGGTGTGTGTGGGTGTGTGCACGTGCATGTGCTAGTGTGTCTGTGAGTGAAAGAGAGAGAGAGAAGGAGTGGGAGAGAAACCTAGAAAGGAAGAGCAAGTGAAAGAGGGAGCGAGACCAAGAGAGAGAGAGAGTAAGAGAGAGAGACAGGGTGGTGGGTGTGGCAGAACGGATTCCATCTTTTTGTGGCACAAGCAGTGTGATTAGTTGCCATCTATGGGATGCACCCTAGGCTGGCATGAACCGCTTGTGAGCGCACTGTGCCCAAAGCAGACAGAAGTTCCTACTTAGGGTCCCAAGTGGCAGGGGTCACCTGTAAGGGAGACAGTGGCCTGGAACCCATCAGGTCTCTGTGCTTGTTTTCTCCCCCTCCCCGCCGGCCCCCACCCCCCAGGAGATGAAGATCAGGGAAGAGATTTGGTCTGTGGGTGTGGCTTAGAGACCTGTAAGTCGGAAAGGGCGTGCCCAGCCAATGCAGCCTAGGTGTTTGATTGGGCAGTGTTGAGGGAGCTCCGCCCATCCACCGCCTTCAAAGCAAGGGGGGGGAGGGAGGGTCGCGCAGAGCAGCAGTGAGGCAGAGAGTGCCAGCTGACAAGAAGGCCAGCCCAGTGTCCTCTGCTCCTGAGAGCCCGTCGTCGCGTCCCCAGGCAGAGGGCTTGTCCAGTCAACCTTGGGGCTTCCGGGGTGCCCCCTCGGGTCTTCATCAGTGGACATGGAGGCCGCCTCCTCCAGCGCAGAAGCCCTGCTGGAGCTGCAGCGGCACCTGTGCACGGAGACAGAGCCAAGCAAGCTCTACCAAACCCTCCAGAAACTCTCTTCCCTGCCCAAGCTCCGTGACACCCTGGCAGAGATGAACTTCCAGCAGACCATGGAGCTCTTGAGGAAAGAGCAGCTCCTGGTCCCCTTTGCCAAGGACTTAGCGGCCATTTGGTCAGAGAGGTCCCAGTTGGAGCCCCATCCTGAGCCGGACCGGGGGGACTTTGCCTTCGCCTTGAGCCTGATGACGTTGCGGCCCAGAAACTGTCCAGAAGACAAGCCCCGTGAGTCCGCGCCAAGGAAACACAGACAAGATGGGACAGAGGTTTGCCAAGTGAGCAGCAGCAGCAGCAGCAGCAGCAGCAGCAGCAGGAGCAGCAGCAGCAGCAAACACTCAAGTCCTGTCCGGAGCCTGAGCCCCAGCCCGAGCCTGAGCCCGAGCCCGAGCCCGGTACTTGGAGCGAGCCTAAGCCCACACACAAGCCTCCAGCCAAGGGTGACTAGAAGCCCAAGGCTGGAGCCAAGAGGAAGCAAGAGGCCAAGACTGTCCTTAGGGGAGCCACAGCTAGCTGCACAGAAGCGGGTGCCTGTGGCAAAGCCCCGAGGAAGTAGAGAGGAGCCCTGGCGCTTCCAAGTGGCCAAGGCCATCTCCAGCGAGTCAGGTGCTGGGGGAAAGACTCCAGGCCACTGGATGGAGGAAGGGGCCCCAGCTGATCCTTTGGAGGCCTGCCTCAACTCTCACAGCTCTCCTCCTTCCTCTGCTCTGCAGCTGCAGCTGACTGGGTGCAAGAGGAGGGGAAAAAGCACCCGGAAACCTGAGGCCCTTAGCCCTGGAGCCAAGGTGCCCCTTGGCAAGTCTCCGAGTTGCCAAGATCCCAACGACACTGGCGTCCTCGCTGGGCATCCCCTTGCACAAGAGGCTTCCAGTCTCCAAGATGGCTTCCCGCTGGGTGGCCTGGAGCACTCTTCCTTGCACACTGACCAAGACTCCCTGCCTTGGGTGCGCAGGACCCACTTCAAGACGCCAGTCTATTCGGGTCGTGCACCTGCCAGGCTCCTGCAGAACTCGCAGCCAGGGCGCCTTGCTGAGCCCCTTGACTGCCCCTGGAAAACTGGCTGCCAAGACACAGCGGAAGAAAGTGAGCCCTGGCAGCAAGGGGAGGAGTCCCGTCACCAGACACAGACACACAGGGGCAAGGCAATGCACACCAAGACTGCCAGCGCCACAATCCTCCAGCTGCAGGAGTCTCCTGAGCTGAGGCTGCAAGCTCTGAGAGCCCGCCTCCAAGGCGCGCAAGCCAAGGAGCCTGGAGGCCGCCAAACCAAGATGATAGCCTTCCAGGCTCAAGGTTCAAGACTCTGCCCAGGCCAGCAGGCAGAGTCTGCAGCCCGAGGGGCGGCCTCCTCCGAAATGAGCAGCCGCCAGGAGGCCTCTGCCCAGCGCCCGCCATGGAGGGCTCCCTGCAACAAGACCCAGCCTAAGAAGAGACCTGCCCCGCTCATGGCCAAGGTCCTCAGGGATTACAAGAAGAAGCTCTCTCGGAGGTGACCCGAGGATGCTCTCTGCCCTGGAATTGCTGGCAATCACTCTGAACCAGACCTGCTCTCTCCTTTGGCCAGAAAGGACGCCTCCCAGCCTGCCAGCCAGCCAGCCCGCCCACCTGCTGCTGCTAGCCCGCCTGGTTGGAGAGCCCAGACTTTGCAGAGCCTGCTCCTGGGGTCTCTGCTCCTGCTCAAGCTCCTGGCTGCCCTCTCCGGGGAACCTGGGCAGGCTTCCCTGCCTGCTCCACAGACACACAGGCAGTGCTTTCTGCCCACCTGGGAGCGCCTAGACTGCCATCCGCAAAAAGACCTGGCTTCCCAGAGCAAACACTCCACTTTGGACTTTACCGCCACCCATTCCCTTCCAACACCTTGGCGTCAAAGGAAATAAATAAATAAATAAATAAATAGATAAATAAATAAATAGAGAGATAGTGAGGTAGAGAGTTACATAGATAGATGGTGGATAGATACATACATAGATACATACATAGATACATACATAAATAGATAAACAAACAAACAAACAAACAAACAAATAAGTAAGAAAGAAAGAATAGCACCAAGAACCCAGACCTTCCTTTGCCTTCCTCTTCCTTTGGAACTCGGTGGTTGCAGAGGGACACACTCAACTTCTTGATTCACCCGTGCAGTCAACTTACAAACAGCTAAGGATTGAAGCTGATTCCAGCCCCTCCTCATCCCCAGTCATTCCTGCACCTTTCCTTCCATCACCTAACTAATCCGTTAAAAAGATAATTGTGCACACATTCCTACAGATCAACATATAGAGAAACGGATACCTAGACTTCTAGATTCAAAGGTACATAAAGAGCTGATACATAAATATAGCAGGAGAGTTCGGCATGCAGTCCACAAGTACCAAAAGGTAAAATTGAAACAAGAGAAGCTAAAACTGAGTCCAAAGAAAAGGCAATGAAATTGAACATCAAGATCCTAAAAAGAAAGTATGTAGGTGAAACTGTGTCTGTTTGGTTGTGTGGGTGTGTAAAAAAAGCGGATAAGGGTGGGTTGTGGTGACACACCCATTTAAACTCAGCCCTCAGGGAGGCAGAGGCAGGTGGATCTCTATAAGTTCCAGACCAGCCTGGTCTACAAAGCAAGTTCCAGGACAGCCAGGGCTCTTACACAGAGAAACCCTATGTGCAAAAACAAAAAACAAACAAAACAAAACAAAACAAAAAATTGGGGCGAGGAGGAGAAAAGGATATTGGTGTGTGTGGGTGTGTGCACGTGCATGTGCTAGTGTGTCTGTGAGTGAAAGAGAGAGAGAGAAGGAGTGGAAGAGAAACCTAGAAAGGAAGAGCAAGTGAAAGAGGGAGCAAGACCAAGAGAGAGACAGAGAGAGTAAGAGAGAGAGAGAGAGAGACAGGGTGGTGGGTGTGGCAGAACGGATTCCATCTTTTTGTGGCACAAGCAGTGTGACTAGTTGCCATCTAGGGGATGCACCCTAGGCTGGCATGAGGCCCTTGTGAGCACACTGTGCCCAAAGCAGACAGAAGTTCCTACTTAGGGTCCCAAGTGGCAGGGGTCACCTGTAAGGGAGACAGTGGCCTGGAACCCATCAGGTCTCCTTGCTTGTTTTCTCCCCCTCCCCCGGGACCCCCCCCCCCCAGGAGATGAAGATCAGGCAAGAGATTTGGTCTGTGGGTGTGGCTTAGAGACCTGTAAGTTGGAAAGGGCCCAGCTGATGCAGCCTAGGTGTTTGGGCAGTGGTGAGGGAGCTAGGCCAACCCACTGCCTTCAAAGCAATAGGGGGAGGGAGGGTCAGGCAGAGCAGCAGTGAGGCAGAGAGTGCCAGCTGACTCGCAGGCCAGCCCAGTGTCCTCTGCTCCTGAGAGCCCGTCCTGGCTTCCCCAGGCAGAGGGCTTGTCAAGTCAACCTTGGGGCTTCCGGGGTGCCCCCTGGGGTCTTCATCAGTGGACATGGAGGCCGCCACCTCCAGCGCAGAAGCCCTGCTAGAGCTGCAGCGGCACCTGTGCATGGAGACAGAGCCAAGCAAGCTCTACCAAACCCTCCAGAAACTCTCTTCCCTGCCCAAGCTCCGTGACACCCTGGCAGAGATGAACTTCGAGCAGACCATGGAGCTCTTGAGGAAAGAGCAGCTCCTGGTCCCCTTTGCCAAGGACTTAGCGGCCATTTGGTCAGAGAGGTCCCAGTTGGAGCCCCATCCTGAGCCAGACCAGGGCGGGGGGGACTTTGCCTGCGCTTTGAACCTGATGACTTTGGAAACCAGAAATTGTCCAGAGACTAGCCCCTTGATTCCCGTCCAGAGTGTGTAAAAAAGTGGATAAATGTGGGTTTTTGTGACATACCCGTGTAATCACATGGCTCCAGGGGCAGAGATGCGTGGATCCTTGTATATTCCAGGCTAACCTGGTCTACAAAGCAAGTTCCAGGACAGCAAGACCTGTTGTACAGAGAAACCCATCTCCAAAATCAAAAACAAACAAACTAACAAAAGAAAGAATAATTTAAGAAAAAAATAAATAAAAACAGGATAATGAATAAAGGAGGGAGGTGGAGCTGGACTAAGTGATCCCAGACATTCTATCTCACAAACATATGTTCTCTCTCTCTCTCTCTCTCTCTCTCTCTCTCTCTCTCTCTCTCTCTCTCTCTCTCTGTCTCTCTCTCTCACACACACACACAGAGAGACAGACAGAGAGAGAGTAAAAAAGACACATAGTTTCACCCACATAGTTTGTTTTTAGGATCTTTGTGTTTTCTTTGTTTTCCTATTTGTTTATTTCATTTGATGCCAAGGTGTTGGGCACTTGAGTCCTTGGGAAGGGGTTTGGTGGAGGAAATATCCAAAGTGGAGTGTTTCCTCTGGAATGCAGCTGTCTTTGCAGGTGGTGAACTAGGTGCTCCCAGGTGGGCCAAAAGCATAGGTGTCCATAGGGAGCAGGCAGGAAAGCCTGCCCAGGGTCTAGGGAGATGGCGGCCAGGAGCTTGAGCAGGAAGGATACCAGGAACATGCAGGTGCTGCAATACCTGGTCTCTCCTGGAAGAGACCAGAGGAGGTCTTATTCAGAGGACTGTCAGCAAATCCAGGGCAGAGAGCATCCTCGGGTCACCTTTAAAATGCCTCTTCTTGTAATGCCTGATGGACTGGGCCATGAGTGGGGCAGGTTTCTCAGGCTGGGGCTTTTTACTGACCCTGGACTGTAGGCAAGGTGCACTCTGTGGTAGGCCATGGGTAGGTGCCTTCTGGAGGCTGCTCATTTTGGAGGATGCCACCCCTCCGGGTCTACACTCTGTCTGCTGGCCTGGACTTGTGGCTTGAGCCTGGAAGGTAATCATCTTGGTTTGGGGGCCTTGATGATTCTTGGATTGTTTGCCTTGGAGGCGGGCTCTCAGGGCTTGTAGCCTCAGCTCAGGGGACTCCTGAAGGTGGAGGATTGTGCGGCTCTCATTCTGGGTGTGAGTTGGCTTGCCAATGCGTGTCATGGCACTGGACTCCTCCTCTTGCTGCCAGGGCTCAGTTTCTTCTGCTGTGTCTTGTCAGCAAGTTGGCAAGGGCCAGTCAAGAGGCTCAGAAAGGCGCCCTTTCTGGGATTTCTGTAGGAGCCTGTCAGGTGCAGGACCCAAATAGACTGGCATTTTGAAGTGGATCCTGCGCACCCAAGGCAGGGAGTCTTGGTCAGTGTGCAAGGAAGAGTGCTCAGGGTCACCCAGCGGGAAGCCAGCTTGGAGACTGGAGGCATCTTCTGCCAGGGAATGCCCAGCGAGGACGCCATTTTCATGCGGATCTTGGCAGCTTTCAGACTTGCCTGGGTTACCTTTGCTCCAGGCCTAAGTGCCTCAGCTTTCCAGGTGCTTTTTCCTCTCCACTTCCATGGAGTCAACTGCAGCTGCAGTGCTGAAGGAGGAGCGCTGTCAGAGTTTAGGCAAGTCTCCAAATAATCAACCTGGTGCTCTTCCTGGATCCAGCGGCCTGGAGTCTTTCCCCCAGCATTTGACTTGGTAGAGATGGACTTGGCTGCTTGGAGTGGACAGTTTGTCACTGTACCTCCTGGGGTCTTTGAAATCTGCAGTGGGTTCTGTCCAGTTAGATGTGCTTCCTCTAAGGACACTCTTGGCTTCCTGCTTCCTGCTTCCTCTAGCCTTGGATTGAGATTCACCCTTCTTTCTGGGCGTTTGTGTGCTTGGTCTTGGACTTGGTCTGGGTGTTGGTCTTGGTGTGAGGCTTGGTCTCCCTCTGGCTTGGGTTTGGTCTTGGTTTGGCTCTTCGGCTATGGCTATGGCTCTGGTTTGGGCTAGGGCTCGGTCTTTGGCTTTGTCTCTGTCTTAGTCTTGGTCTCAGTCTCCGTCTTGGGCTGGGGTTCAGGCAGGGTCTTGGGGCCTAATTGTGGCTCGGGTTCAAGCACTGTCTGGGGCTCGGACTTGAGTGTTTGCTGCTCCTGCTCACTTTGAAGACCTCTGCTCCATCTTGTTTGTGTTCCTTTGATGCGGACTCACGGGGCTTGTCTTCTAGACAGTTTCTGGGTGGCAGTCTCATCAGGCTCAACTCAAAGGCAAAAGTTCTGCAGGTCCAGGTCAGGCTGGGGCCCAAACTGGGACCTCTCTGACAACTGGGTGGCTAAATCCTTGGTCAAGGGGACCAGGAGCTGCCCTTTCCTCAGGAGCTTGATGGTCTGCTTGAAGTCCATCTCCGCCAGGGTGTCACAGAGCTTGGGCAGGGAAGAGAGTTTCTTGAGGGTTTTGTAGAGCTTGCGTGGCTCTGTCTCAGTGCCCAGGCGCTGCAGCAGCTTCTGCATGGCTCTTGGGCCAGAGGCGGCCCCCATGTCCACTGATGAAGTCCAGATGGGTCATCTGGGGAGCTGTAGCATTGACTGGAGAAGCCCACTGCCTGTGGATGCAACTCACTCTCAGGAGCAGAGGACATTGCTTCTGGGTTGGAGAGTGTCTCAGCTATTTGCCTCACTGCTGATTTGCCTTCCTTTGCTTTTAAGGGTTTGGGTGGGCCATGCCCCCTCACCACTACCCAATCAAACACCTGGGATGCAACTGCTGGGCAAGCCATTTCTGATTTACAGGTCTCTAAGCCACACACACATCCAAACACTCTTGCCTTTATTTGATCTGCTTAAAAAACCCAAACAAACAAACAAAGCCAAGTCCAGAGAGCTGATGGGTGCTAGGCCCCTGCCTCTCTTACAGGTGACCCCTGCGACTTGGGACTCTAAATACGAATTTCTGTCTTCTTTTGGCATAGTTTGCTCACAAGTGGCTTATGCCATCCTATAATGCATCCCATATATGGCACCTACTCACTCAGCATAAGACAGATAAAGATAGATTCCACTTTTTTATAAGGGAGCTCCCACACCTCTGGTTTTCTCTCCAGATTTTGTTTGCTTGACCACAGTAACCTTGGTTGAATCAGGAGTCCATGAATATGCAATCCTTTGGGTGATAACCATGACCTTGAATGAGGTCCTTTTTTGATTATGAAATACTTTTGGTGATGTATATCTATCAGTCTCTTTGTTTGTTTGTATACTTTTTTGTTTTTGGTTGTTTGACTCTCTAATTCTGTTTCTTCAATGCTTGTTCTGTTTCTCTAGTAAGGTAAAATGTCTTGGATATCTTTTCCCTTTTTTTTGTTTTTGTCCTTCAGGTATCCTCTGGAAAAGGACCCCCAGTTATTCCATTGCAATTCTGATTCTTGCAGGTTACTTATTTGCCCAGAGATCCTTTTGTTTCAGGTCTAAATTACTTAGCTTTCCAATTGCTTTTATCCCTCCTCTTGCACCCTGTCTTCAGAGGAAGGAGGAGAGTTGTCAGAGTAGAGGTAAGCCTCCAAGGGACCAGCTGGGTGTCCTTCCTGGATCCAGTGAACTGGTGTCATTCCAAGCATTGAAGACAGACACTGCTTTTCTGGCCCAGCCTCTGACTTGCTTTCTTTGGGACCAGTAGCTGCTTCATCCTCAAGTTCTTGATGTTCTGCCTGAAACCATTCTCTGCCAAGGTGTCACATGTTTTGAAGAGCTTATGAGGCGCTATCTCAATGCACAGGCGTTCCTGTAGGTTCTGCTGGGCTGCTAAGTTCAAGGCTGCCTCCATGTCCACTATTGACTACCTGAAGGGGCAGCCCAAGTGCAGCAGGATTGACTGGTCAAGCCCTCTCCCTGGGAAGATGACTATCTTTCTTGCACATTGGATACTGCATCTGGGTTGTTCTACTCCAGCAAGACCTGAACTTTACAATGTAGAATAAAGAGAAGAAAACGACCTTAAAAATAACTTTATGAAAATGATAGAACCTTTTTAAGAGGGAATGAAAATTTTCCTTAAAGAAATTGTGGAATATAGAGACAATCAATTGGAAGAAACCAATATATAATTAAAAAAATACCCAAGAAAGCCAATGTAGATGATTTTCTAAAAAGTCTTATTACATAAGAAACAGAGCCAAATACAGGGGTGAAAGCCATAGAAACCTGAGTGATAGCCACCAACTAACCTTAGCTCACCAGGTCGCCATAGTCACCTCAATTCCTCCTCACTGCCTGTCAATGCAGATCTCCAGGTCTCTATATTTAGAATTGGGATTAAAGGCGTGTGTCACCATGCTTGGCTGTGTCCTTGAACACACAGAGTCTCAGCCTGACTTGTGATTGGATTAAAGGCATGTATCCCTATCGCCTGACTTACGTTTATGGCTGGCTGTGACCTCTGATCTCCAGGCAAACTATTTATTAACATACAAATAAAATATCACCACCTTTCAGCACAAATAAAATATCAACACGTTTCCCCTTTTGTGTCTAATAAAAATATAAAAATAATAAAAGTTCTAATATAAGAAAGTCTGTATACAATAAGTACAGTAGGTTTATGCAATATATACACACAATAAATACATCAACAATGTCTAGTTCCTTTGCATTTCACAAACCTAGAGAAAATATTCCATTACCTATTCTATTTTGGTAAGTCCAAAATGTATCTAATTCACTTTCCATCCTAACTTACCTTATCAACAGAAAACTATCCCAGGATGTCTTTCAAGCTTTTACATTTTATACCTCCTTAGTGAGTTTCTTTTCTGAAATTTCTTAACAAGGAAAACTGTAACTACAACTATGTAATCTTCAACTAACTATCATTATAACTATCTAATCTTCAACTCCCTCAGAGACCCAAGAAGGAAATAAAATTGCCTAATAAAAGAGGAAGTGCAAACAAGTAACTTCCAAAAAACTGTGAGTTGACAGAAACAGCCAGCTGCCTGGACAGTCACCTGAGGTTTCTCTGCAATATTGGGGCATCATCTTCAGCCTATTGGCTTAGGGTATCTGACAGACTCATTTGTGAAGTAGAATGTACCCAAGGCCCACAGTTCAACCTCACATTCGATGTGAGTAGTCCATGTATCAGATAAACCTGAATTCCACCAGTGTCCTGTCATGATTCAGGATTTTAAATTCTAAAAATTGCTGATGTTTTCAAAGTCAGCTGCCCATTCTTCTTGGCTTGTGGGTGGCTTGATCTTGACATCCCATTCTTCTTGGCTTGTGAGTGGCTTCATCTCTTTTAAATGTCAGTCTAACATTGAGAGGTGAGATTCTGTTAGCCTTTAAAAGTAACTGTTTCAGCTGCTGTTCCACTGCACACCAGAAGCTATAGGTCCAGCTGTCTCTGAAGAAAAGGGAATTGTACTTTTTCTGGATTGCAAAGCCACTTCAGTGATGGTGCCACATTGTCCTGGCCTCAGAGGATGCCTATTGCTAAAGCCACAACCACACTTGTTTTGGCAAGGATCAGTAGTCCTGTGTTTTGTGCCTGGTCTGTCCATTTTGGATAGCATACTGTCAGCAGTCAATTTGAGGGCACTTTGTTGCCCAGTGGCTAACTTTTGAGACTGATAGATACATCTCACCAAAAGGATTGCATAATCAAAAAGGGACCTCATTGAAGGTCATGGTTATCACAAAAGGGATTGCATAATCACAGGAGTCCTGATTCAATCAGGGTCACTGTGGTCAAGCAAATAAATGAATAAATAAACAAATAAATAAATAAACAAATAAATAAATAAATAAATAAATAAATAAATAAATAAATAAATAAATAAATAAATAAACGTGGAGAAAAATTAGAGGTGGGGGAGCTCCCTTCTGAAAAAAATGGATTCCAGTTTTATCTGGCTTATGCTGAATGAGTAGGTGCCATATATGGGATGCACTCTAGACTGACATAAGCCACTTGTGCATACACTATGCCAAAAGAAGACAGAAATTGGTATGTAGGGTCCCAAGTGGCAGGGTTCACCTGTAGGAGAGGCAGGGGCCTAGCACCCATCAGCTCTCTTGGCTTGGCTTAGTTTTTTTGTTTGTTTGTTTGGACTTGTTAAGCAGATTAAGTAAAGGCAAGAATGTTTGGATGTGGGTGTGACTTAGAGACCTGTAAATTGGAAAGGGCTTGCCCAGCAGTTGCAACCCAGGTGTTTGATTGGGTAGTGTTGAGGGGGAATGGCCCGCTAAACCCTTAAAAGCAAAGGAAGGCAGAGCAGCAGTGAGACAAAGAGCTTAGAGGCTCTCCAGCCCAGAATCAGTGTCCTCTGCTCCCGAGAGTAAGTCCCATACCCACTCCAAAAAAGCCACACCTCCTAATAGTGCCACTCCCTTTGAGGGACTTTTTCTTTCAAATTACCACCACCTTTTTCTTGCCTCCAGAGGATTATAGCTATTTCATAATGCAAAAATGCATTCAGTCCATCTTCGCGTGTTCTCATATTCTATAACATACTCAAACTGGTTTCAAAGTCAAAAGTTCACTTCTCTTTTCAGATTCATGCAATCTCTTAATTGGACTTGTAGATGTAATTCTGAATGGTTTTATTAAATAAGAAACACAGAGCCAAATGCCCAGTTAAAATCCCAAGAGGTCAGAGCAGCAGCTAAGGGCTACATTCAAGATCACCTTCTTACCCCTGTCTATCGCTATTGATCTTTTCCTCACAAAGAGACCTACTTCCTGTGTGTCTTTCTTTTTATTCACTTTCTGTTCTTCCTTCTCATTGGTTGTAAACCCAACCACATGACCTTCTCATCAATGCCTGTCTATACAGACCTCCAGGTCTCTATGGTTGATATAGAGATTAAAGGCATTTGTCTCCATGCTGGTGGTATCCTTGAACACACAGAGATCTGCCTGTCATGTGATCGGGATTAAGGGCATGTGCTTCTACTGCCAGACTTCTTCTAAATATCTTGTTATTAGCTCTGATCCCCACGCACTTTTATTTATTACCATACAAATAAAATCACATTTCAGCACAAATAAAATATCACCATATGTACTCACCTGTAAACATCAAAATAAAATGGCATTTATCATACTTTCAACATATGATGGCCCAGGATATACATCGCCATTCTGAAACAGAGAAGAGATCATAGTGAAGAAATACTGGACCAAACCAAGACCAAAAACCAGCTGTGAATTACACAAACTCTGCATCTCCATGTCTGATGTCAAAATGGTCTTCAGATCTCCAACTCCTTTAAGCTTTGTGAACTGCCACACACCACTTTCTCTTGGGCTGGTTCCACTCCCTGTTGGTAGTTCTCCACAGCAGGTGTTCCTTGACAGTGCCATCGCTAACATCTTGGATTCTCCAGGGTAAATTAGGCTTCAAATTCACAGCTTCATGCAATGGTCTCTGTAGGGGAAGTTTCTTAGTCCTGCCCAGGCCCATTGTCTGGATGAATCTCTCATATCCACAGTCCCTCAGCCACTTGTAAAATAATCCCTGAGATGCTTATATTCATCACAAACTGTATGGCCTATGGCTTAGGCTCATTACTACAACTGAACTCATTCATATTAATCTATGTTTTGCCATGTGGCTTTATGGCATTAACTGTTCTCTCACATCTTGCTTCTCCTGGCGTTTTCTGGGATCATCTCCCTCATCTCTGCCTTTCTTCTCCCTCTATCTCTCTAGGATTTCCCACCTGGATCCATCCTGCCCCGCCATAGGCCAATGCAGCTTTATTTATTAACCAGTTGGAACAATGCATATTCAGAGCATACAGAAGGACATCCCAAAGCAGGCTTCCATTCAGAGAAACCTGACACATGCCTGGCCTCAGCAGCTTTCTGTAGGTATTGAGGCAATCCTTTAAATGTAATTACTTATAAAATTTAAAAAGCAGATCCTACATTTCCAACATAAAATGGCACAAAATATACATTACCATTGGAAAATGTAGGGAAGAAAGTAAAGAAATGCCAGAACAAAGTAGGACCGAAAACTACCTGGGAAACATCAAACTCTGCATATTCATGTCTGATGTCAAAACACTCTCTTTTTCCAACTCTTTTCAGCTTTGTTGACTGCAACACACTTATTTCCCTTGGGCTGGTTCTACTCCCTGGCAGCAGCTTTCCTTAGCAAGAATCCCATGACTCTGGCATCTCCAAAATCTTGGAGTCTCTAAAGTAATCCAGGCTTTAACTTCACAGCTTAAAGCAATGGCCTATATTAGGCTTCCATTCAGTGAAACCCCTAACACATGCCTGCCCTCAGCAGCTCTCTTTAGCTTCAGGAAGAATTGTCAGACAAGTGTAAAAGGTAGGCATTTTCTGCACAAAAATATTACAAGAACTATCTTTAGGCAACATATTAAAATGCTCCTCCCTGGAAGTCTCTTGAGTGAACACCCAGAAGTTCAAATAAACCTTAACACTTCTGTCTTCCAAACTTGTTCTAGTATGGCCCATTAAGTAATGATAAAGCATTCTATTGTTTTCTTTTTCTTTTTTTTATTATTTTTTTAATGCCAAATGTTGTTTATTGAAGGAGGGAGGAGGTCTTAAATACACACTTACAGCACAATGGGAGAACCCTGGAGGGCAGAAGTTTGCTACCAATGTTTTACAATTTTGCATCAAAGCTGTTAATGCCTGTAGCTAGAGTTTTCCTGCCTGGCCCACAGTCAGGATAAATCTCTCTCACCCGCCAGTCCCACAGCCACTCAGACCCAAGCAAGTAAACACAGAGACTTATATTGGTTACAAACTGTATGGCCGTGGCAGGCTTCTTGCTAACTGTTCTTACAGTTTAAATTAATCCATTTCTATAAATCTATACCTTGCCACGTGGCTTGTGGCTTACTGGCATCTTCACAAGCTGTTTCTCATCGTGGTGGCTAGCAGTGTCTCTCTGACTCAGCCTTCCACTTCCCAGCTTTATTCTCCTCCTTGTCCCGCCTACACTTCCTGCCTAGCCAATGGCCAATCAGTATTTTATTTATTGACTAATTAGCAACAAATTTGCCATACAGAACATCCTACAGCAAATACCCATTATACAGGACATACAGACAAAGAACTTCTCTTAAGCATTCAGGAGGGTGGAACCTGGCAGGGAATTAGCATAGGGAGGATATCAATATCAAGGTCAGCAAGCAAGGCAACAGTTACCCAAAATGGGGGCCAGGACCCTACAGGTCTCCATTTTACTAAAAAAAGTGAGCTTCTGACTTAGGTTGTGTGGGACGTCAGCAGGTCACCTTACCCATCATGGAGATGCCTGCCCAGGCCAAACAGGTGCTCTGTCTTAGGTTGTTGAGTGCTCCCCAGGAATTACCCATCTCTGAATACTCATTATCACACAGGCTCAATCATGTGTGAGCTGCAGAGTTAACTGCTGCCAAAGATCTCAAAGTGGCACTGGGCTTGCAATCTGTGTGTTCAACACAGAAAAGACCAACAGAAGTCCTAATACACCCATAGCCAGTAGGCTAAAAGCAACTGAGCCATTCCCTTCCTTAAAGAGCCTTACTGTAAATTAGAGTCCTTGTAAGATGGTATTAATGTAAGCCTAGGAACTGTAGCCATGCAGTTGGATTCTCCAGAAGGTAATGTATGGTAACTGCTTTTTCAAGTATGTTTGAGAAAATGTCACCCAGACACCTTGGAAATTAAGGATAACCCTGAAGGTCACTGACCTCCATTTGTTAACAGTAGCATGCCAGCTAAGCCTTTACATTTTCACAATCCTCTTCAAGCTGGTATAGTACCTACTTTTTAGGAGTGGCTCTGTGCAACATTTATTGGCCTCCTGAAATTCATTTAGTCCCCTTTGAAGATACCTTAAAATTTATGAGCCTGAATGTGCACATTATGAGACCATTAGTTCTGCTCCTTGTGAGCTGCTTGTTTTTTCTTTATGGTTCTTAGTTTTTCTTTTGCAGATTGCCAGCTTAAGTTGTGCTGGGATCAAGAAAAATGGGCCTTGCTGGTTCATGCTCCTGGAGTTGTATCCATGCCAGTGGATGCCCACATGCTCCAGAAGAGAGTTTGTCATTGCTACTGCCATTGTTGCTGTTATGACAGTGGTGACCACCGCTGCTACTGTTTCTGGGATTACCATTTCATAATTGGTTACCACATGTAGCACAGTGGAGACCTGACAGCAAAAGTTGCTACCACAGTTGGTTAATCTTTCATTCAATTTTGCACGATAAATTTAATTCAATAGTTATGTACATTTCAATTGGCTTTAAATATTATAAATTTATAAACTCAAGATCCACTCTTTTCATAACCCAAAGTTTCAAGGTCCAAATTCCTCCAAACAAAATCATGGCCAGTTGTGGTGGATAGCTCTTCAAGCTATGACCTTAAAGCATCACGCCTAGTGATGTAGCAGGTAACTGTTTCCCCTGCCTGTGACCTTGAAATACAAGCCTCTAGTGTATGGCTGCTCAGGACCCTTAGGACCTGGGATGCATGTATGTGGATTCCTCTTTGATCCCTCATGGTTTTGTATGCTCTGACAGACCAGGAAGGTCTCAGGTAGAAAAACAGCATGGGACCATTGATCACCCTTCCACCATCAGGAACATCTCTACAGAGTCTACACAAGCTCTACAAAAAAAAATGAAGAAACTCACTGCTTTGCCCCATGGTGGAGATTGGCTTCAGGCAGAAAATCAAGTGCTTGATGAACCAATGCCCTGGATATACTGAGTACACAAGACAGAGGTCTTCAAAGTATGAGGTGGCATCCCTGCCCAAGCCTGAGCCAAAATGAACACACTAGTCCCGAATGAACCACACCTCTATGGGGAAGCCTAAAGCCAGGAGGGAAGAGGAGTAGAAGCAGGTCCTTTGGTGACCCTAGCCAGAGTGATAGAGATAGATAGTGAGAGAGAGAGAGAGAGAGAGAGAGAGAGAGAGAGAGAGAGAGAGAGAGAGAGAGAGATTACAACCATAATGAAAAGAAACCACAGAATAACTCAGGAAGTAAAAATCCAAAGGCCTAAATATTAAGACCCAAATGTTGAAAATGTGATGCCTGGATTTTTTTTTTTTTTGCACCGGTGTGAATATCTATCTGCCAATGTCTTTTGGGAAGAAGCAGGGAGTTAAGAGTGAGAGGTGAGCTGCCAGCAAGGTGGTGGCATAGCAAAAGTGTGTGAGTGTGTGTGCGTACCAAGAGATGAAAAATGGACAGATTGTTAGAGAGATGCATAATTACTTAGATAAATGAGAGTGATCTATACATATGGCAGATTTTGTGCTTGCATGCCCACAGACAACATCCACATACATGTAAATGTAAAAGATGTTAATATAAAAATGAGTAAAATAAAAGGAAATTTAAATGATTAAACACTCACACATTAGGATTATCTGTTTGCAGAAAAGAGACAAAATGTCAAAAGACCCCAGCCATTGTGGCAATTACCTTTAGACCCATCTTTTTGAGAGGTCCTGAAATTCAAGGTCTTGGTTCTCATAGTTGGTAATAAGCTGAAACCATGGAGGCACTATCTGAAACAAGAAATATAGGGTAAGTTAATGGAGAGAAAATGTGAGAAAACTGGAGAGACGGACAGATAGTGCTCCAGAAGTGATTTCAAGGAACCACATCTGCTGTATTACACATGAACAAGTATTTATATAGTAGTAACCTATGAACTATGATTGGTGAGCACATTACCTTAGATTTGCCAGTGAGCTCTCATACCAGCATCGTCTCTATGCCGAAGAAACACATAAAAAGTGACTTTGAGAGTGCAGATCCAGGAATTCAGTGTTCTGATTAGTGAAATACTCAATTGCATGGTATTTCATGCTCTTTATTTAGAAGTGCAGTGTGCCAGGTAGACTGGTGCCCAGGTCATGCCTATATTTTTTCTTCTGGGAGACATGGCAGTAGGCATGCATGACAGGTGAACATTCTTATTAAGCCATCACACAGTCTCAGGGAATGGCCAATAGGACAAGTTTCCCTCAGGTTTACAGGGAAATAAAAGAACAAAGAATGCCTGTGTATTTGTTAGTTTTGCACATTTCAGCTTTCTTCAGAATACCACCTGCAGAAGTGTAAACCCAAAGACTGGGAAAAATCCACCTGGACCATGAAATTCAAGTGTTCATTGTTCAATATGGAAGAGGTTGAGATATACAATTTATAATTCAGGTGCTATTAAATGAATCTTTAAATAGCTCTTTTGCACAGAAAATCCTCGGAGGTGGACTAGCAAGAAAGGGCAAGGTGGTGGTGGAGGTGGTGGTGGTGGAGATGGTGGTGGTAAGGACATATTGAATGCTTGATCTACCTAATGCCCAATTTTAATCCTGAGGAAATGTCAATGCACTTTGGGAAAATTCCTTGTGTTGTGAACAACACTCCCTATCTAACTAACACTATAGAGTATATAAAGAATCAAGAATATATGTATTGTGATAAAGTTATACAGAAAATTCTTTGATAATATTCAACATCCATTCATGATAAAAATCCTGGAGATGCCAAGAACTGACAGATAGAATTTCAACAAAATACACTTTCTATATAACAAATGCACACAGAAAAATCAACTGAATGGTGAAATACTGAAAGCATTTCTGTTTACACATAGAAGGATGCAAGAGTGTCACAGAGAAAATAAAAAACACACAATAAGACAGTTTCCAGTAGATTAATTTCTATCTCCATCATAAATCAACTTGAGGAAAAATTTAAAAGTATTCTACTACCGTTTGTATATTACTTTTTGAAATGACTGATTTAATAAAACTGAAGACCTTATAACCACTCACTTCAATTAATTAACTTACCATAAAATAGTCACTAAGATGGTCCCAATTGGAAGCTCATACACCAGTCAGTGAGGTACTTTGGTAATCTGAAAGGCTTCCTATTCCTGACCTAGACTTCCGATAAACTTTTCATAACTGAAAGTGTGTATGTGAAATAGAATTTATAGATTTGACTCTAAAATAACCTCAATGTGTCCCAGTGAAATGTGAGTTTATACAGAGAAAAGTATACCATCATTAGAATGTGCATAAAATATTTTGGACTTTCAAGACTTCAAGATGTTGCACTTCAGTGACCTCTAATGAGGAATGGTGTTTCCTTTCCTAACATCACAAGACACATGTCTCATGACGTTAAATTTTTTAAAATTTTTTATTAATTTATACATACAGACCACTGATTGCCCTCCAATCCCTTTTCCCACACCCCATCCCCTCCTCCAAAAGGCTTACCACAGGGAGTCAGCAAAGCCTGGTACATTCAGTTGAGGAACGACCAAACACCTCTCCCCTGCATCAAGGTTGAGCAAGGCATCCCACAATAAGTAATGGGCTCCAAAATGCCAGCTCATGCATTAGGAATAGACCCAGATCCCACTGCCAGTGACCCCTTAAACAGACAAAGCTACACACCTGTCTCCCATATGCATAGGGCCTAGTCCAGTCCCATGCAGATTCCAGAGTTGTCAGTCTAAAGTCCTTAAGTTCCTACAAGCTTGGTTCAGTTGTCTCTGTAGATTTTCCCACCATGATCTTGATTCCCCCTTGCTCATATAATCCCTCTTCCCTCTCTTTGACTGAACTCCTGGTGCTTGGTTGTGGATCTCTGCATCTGGCTTCCATCAGTAACTGGATGAAGTTTCCATTATGACAGATAGGGTATTCACCAATCTGATCACTAGGCTAGGCCTTTTCAGGTATCCTCTCCACTACTGATAGTAGTCTAGCCTGGGATCATCCTCATGGATTCCTGAGAACTTACCTAGCACCAGGTTTTCTCCCTTACCTGTGGGGGTTAGTTGTTCCAGTTTTAACCTGGAAGGACTACCCACAGTAAGAATTCTGGTATCTATCACACCTACCTATGAGCTGCTACTGATGTGGGGCCAAGACAGGATCCCTTAAGACCTGAGATCTGGATGTGCTGGCTCTCTTGGTTCCTCGTGATCCTGGATGCTGGATGGTAAACCCAGCAGAGTTCTCTAGAAAACACTGCTGGACTGCACTCCACCTCTTCAAGATCCTGTAATCAATCCCTTTACTTGTTGGAAGTTACCCCAAAATAAACCTCCCTTTTAACTACGTGAAGTTTCCTTAATTAATCCCCCAATATCTGGTGCTCATATGGGGAAAACTCCAAACATCTGGGTGGCCTCCTCCCTCAGGCTCCTCTGTGGCTGCACTGGCACACTTTCCACACTTGTCATGCTTCCCTGTGTCTTTTAAAATTCCCACTACTCCTTGGGACCAAGCGCCTAAGCATTCAGCCCACATCCTCCTGGTACTGTTCCTTCTCTTACCTTCCTTCCTCCTCCCCAGGTCACAGGCACTTGCATCCACCTGCTGAGTTCTATACAGCCAGGGAGTACCTCCATGGTGAGTCTGGTTCAGTTCCCGAATCAAGGGAGCAGCTAAGTCCAGTCCTAGTTCCCCCAACAAGCTTAGCCCCTAGACAGGCAAAAGCTACCATGAGTGAAGTGTCACCCCTCCCCCTCCCATGCACTGGCTCCTGCCTGAGTCCACAGCTTCCACAGTCTCACCATCTCTTGGAAGCTGCTCAAGGGTGCCTGATTCATGGAGAGGAGCTCAGAGCCATGGCTGACAGCCATCATCCTTGCAACCTGGAGCTCTCTGCCCCTGAGCTCAGGCCACTCATCCCTATGCATGGGCCTTTTTACTGAAGGAAGGGCACTGAAGGGCCAGGCAGGTCAAGAAAGCCAAGCTGGGCCCTGAAATTGCTGGGAGTCACTGGAAGATCTGCCTATGCTGCCTTGTACACTCGGGACACTCTGCTCTTGCCTGCAGCCAGCCAAAGCCTTCAGTGGGACCTGTTTTAGTGTGACACCTGCTAGACAAAAAGTGCTATCACACCCCCCCCACCCCAAAAAATTGTAAAGGACGGTAAGACAACCAAGCCAATGTTTTATTTCAGGTAAGAGTATTTGATAATTTTACACCTTGAAACTGACTAACAAATTTTGAGTACTTCTTATACTATGGCCAAAAACATTCCTTCACAAAAATTTAAAAACTTTTTTGCCTGTATGATGAATGACATTTTCTTGGAAATATACGTCCTTCCTAAGGCATATCTGGCATGTACTCTTTTGGCATTTGGGTAATAATTCACACAGCATTCAAATGCTGTTTTAATAATAACAAAGATGAGTCATTATTGGGACTGATACAGGTTTTATGAGATACCAATGGAGGCTTACATAAAAAGATAATTTTTTTGGAATCAGCTAAACAGGACTTACAAGATAGCAAAAGAGATTTAGAAGACAAGCTTCTTAGTTTGGAATCTGCTAACTTAATACAAGAACTTTATTCCATTACTAATAAATGTATAACCAAATTTGATTTTATTTATAGTAAATAAAATTAATGGATAGAGTAATAAATCTCCAGGGTGAAGTTTTCACTACTCAGAAACTTTATAAGGAAGAAAGATTACCATTAACTGATAAAATAAGGTCTATGGAATCATGTGTTTCAGAAAAAAAATAAAAAGTTGCAGGATTCCATGAGAAATCTGGAATCCCTTGCAAGAGAAGAGGTTCTCTCCCTAGAACAGACCCTAGGTGCTGATTTGCAAGCCCTGGGAGAAATGCTCAGTAAACATGACAAGGGACTTAAAAAGCAGAAGAGCAAGACCATAGAGGTTGTAACATCTCCTGATGGCTCTCACACAATGGCTTATCCTGTCATCATCCATGAAAGGCCAACAGATCCTGAGCTATTTGTGGAATATAAATTACAACTAATTGTGATGAGGAAATTGAAAAATATGAAAGAAGCCATAGTATACCACACAATCCCACAGGCCAAGCAGTCATAGAAAGATCCAATTGAACTTTTAAGGATATGTTAATAAACAGCAACAGGTAACAATGTCTGCTAGAAATAGATTGCATAATGTTTTATTAACTTTAAATTTTCTCAATGTTTATGAGAAAGGAACAAGAGCTGTAGAGAGACATTGGTCAACAGACAAAATTCTTGAGCTAAATCAACTGGTTTATTTCAAAGATGTGTTGACCTCAGAATGGAAACCAGGTTATATTCTACATTGGGGAAGGGGTTTTTCTCTTGTTTCTGCAGGAGAAGAAAAGCTATGAATACCAACAAAGTTAATAAAATTTCTATTCCAACAAGAGAAATCACGTGATGAGTGTAGCAGGAATCTTAACCGTTCTTATTAATAAAATCAAACCTGAGGCCAGTTATTGGGGTCAATGCTGGTAGATCAGAGAGACAGAACAAGCCACAGCTATCTCACCTTGCCTGTTCCCTCAGACTGGAAGCCTCTGTGTCCTCATCCAGAATGAATCTCAGCTGAACTGTGGTACTCCAAAGCCTGAAAGCTTAACCAGCCAAATGCTTCTAGTTTCTGGTCCTCATGCTTAATATATCTTTCTGCTTTCTGCCTCACTCCCTGGGATTAAAGGCTTGCTTTCTGGGATTAAAGGGGTGTGTCACCATGCCTGGCTGTTTTCAATGTGGCCTTGAACTCACAGGGGTCCAGAGAGATTTCTACCTCTGAAATGCTAGTATTAAAGGTGTGAGTGCCACCATTTTCTAGCCTTTGTATCTAGTGGCTGTTCTGTCTCTGACTGCAGGTAAGTTTATTAGGGTGCACAATATTTTGGGGAACACAATACCACCACAGATGAGAAGTAAAAGCTCATCTACCAGTGTGACATCTGTACAAGTAGTAGGAAAAACTTAACAAACAAAGGTTGAGGTACGGTTCTGATTTTTTCTTTACAGGATAATAGAAATACTCATCTTCCAGAAGTCATAAGGCCTTGGATATCCAAATATCTACAACAGAAAGGAAGACTCTATTGGTACCAATCTACACAGGATAATATCTCACTACCTACCATCTATATCTCTTTAATTCTAGAAAAGTGGTGGTTCTGATTCCGTTATATACCAAACTGGCTTTGGAGTTGAAATTGGTTCACTCCATCTCTAAACCCAAGCATGTTGCTAAAAGAAAAGGTTGAGAAATTCTATCTCATATCAGAAGAGCTGTCTGCTCTGGGACTGAAGAAAACCAATAAAAATGGACCATTGTGTTCAAGATTCTAATTCTCTCCATGCTTATTCTTGATTTTTCAGAATCCTTGCATATATTTCATGTCATCTTTAAATGCAAACTTTCCATTTTGATATTAATAATGTTCAATTTTCCACAGTAAAAAATAAGCCTTTTGCAATAGCAATTTCTGAAGTCTTAAGAAAGATGATGGGGCCCCACATCAACTCTACCCAGTTGAGAATGATGCCATGGTATTCAGAAACATTACTCAATGGTCAGCCTTGGACTGAAAACTCTCCCAGATAACTCCATTATAAGATGGTTCATAATACTACACATCTAGCCAGAATCTCAGCCCACATTACCCATTACTCTGAGTCTGGCTGCAGAATCTATAATTGGTCGAACAGAGATTGAACTATCTGAGCTTTCTTACAGAACCCCATAGAGATACTTTTGCCCCCTGAACAGCAGGAAGCATTTTTAAGAAACCAACACCCCTTTTCCCAAAGGTTTCATGTTTCTGAGGGTTATGGATAATGATTATAGGGTTGGGGGTGGAAGAAAACTTTGGAATCTCTATTTCCCTTAAGAAAAGGAAAAAAGGAGAATGGATAGGTATAGGATATTAAGGTAAATTATTGTACATATGTATAAACCAATTTAGTAAAATATCAACCTTAGATAAAATGTACTGCTAGGGGTTCTTATTTATTGATACAAATGTAAACTAATTTTTAATCTTATTCCAGATAATTTGTATATTGATACAAATATTGAACCATATTTATTGTAATGTACATATATGTCCACTCTTACATGAAATGTTTTGTATGTTGATACAAATGTAAAATTGTATTTTTCATACTGTATGAATTCTCTACCTCTGTTTAGGATATTTGGTATATTTGGAATATTGTAACATTTAGTATGGTACTATACATTTCTAACTCAACTTTAGCTGTTTTGCATATTGTCACTATTTTGAAGTCATTGTCCTTTTACTGTACATTTGCTTACACTGTTTACCCTGTGTACATGAAGCCTTAGTCCTTAGGTTGTCTAGTTAGATCAGACTTACAGATTTGTAGTCTCCTATGCTTGTCATCTCTATAGCTATGTTAGTTAGGTTCCCCAGACTTACAGAAACATATGTCAGATGGATAATCTTCAAATACTTCACCAGCCTGGAGAATATGGCATTTAAATGTTTTGATTACTTGAAATTCTGTTAATGTGAGACAAGATTGCTCCTGGCAGTACTGATCTGACCCCGAGAGAATGTTGGGCTTCTGACACATTTTTGTTTTGAAGTTTGTCTTCACCTTGGTACAAAATATTCTACTGGGCAAAGAACTGCCCTTGCCTTGACTGCTGACAGTAAAATGGTCTGACAGACACTCTAGGCCTGTAGCCAATTGGGAAGCACCAGTGATGCTGAGAAAATTTAGGTGACTGTCCAGGCAGCCAGCTGTCTCTGTCTACTTTCACAAGACTCCCAAAAATGTCTTGCATCCTTCTCACATTTCTCAAGTATTATAGTATTCCTTCTCAGGTCTTTGATGGGATTGAAGACTAACAGTTATAGTTACAATCTTCTTGTATCTTAGTTAGAATATATTATGTATTATAATATATTACACATTATGTTCTTTAGGACAGAACAGCTTTTGGAATGATCTCTGTAAAGTGCTGTTTACCTATGCTCCAGATTTCTCTGGATTTTAGTATTTTAGTATGTGTCTCTTGTTTAATATTATTCATGTTGTCTGTAATTCATCTTGTGTAGGTTATTATCCCTTATTCCTTCTGTACTATATTTGATAATCATTCCTATTGTATACAGTTTGGTATTAGGTTAGAATTTTCTTATTTAGACAAAAGGGGGAGATGTAGAGGGCAGCTGTTCCAGCTTGAAATGGAAGTACTACCCCTAGTAGAGCTTCTGGTATCTGTTGCGCCTACCTATAATATACCTCTGGGGCAGGGCCTAGACAGGAGCCCTTAAGACCCACAATCCAGATGTGCTGGCTCTCTTAGTTCCTCATGATCCTGGATGCTGGATGGTAGGTCGAGCAGATTTCTCCATAGAACACCACTTGAGTACACTTCACCTCTCCCAGATCCTGTAGCCAACCCCTTTACTTACTGTAAGTTACCCCAAAATAAACCACCCTTTTAACTGTGTGGAGTTGCCTTAATAAATCCCCCTATATCAATATATACGCATACACATTTAATAAGACAAAGATAAAATACTAGTCCCTGAGCACCAAAATTAAATATTTAAAAAAGAGCAAGCCATAAATTTTAAGATAAGTAAATATCAAGTTCATTACTTAGAAGAAATAACCAGGAGTAGAGTTTGTGACACTATTCAATTCCCCCGTGTGGTTCAAAAATTCTTAAGACAATTGAAAGAATTCTTACAGGAACAATCAATCATGCCTATTTGTGTATATAATATTATATGTAACCTTAAAAATATATAAAAGAAAAGGAGTGAGTGACATCTAAAATGTTTTTTCTTGTTTTCAGTGTTTCAATTTTCCTTAATAATTATATAATTATTTTTTATATCTCCACAATTTAATTATTATAAATTACCTGAAATAATCTTTGCATGTTTATGATCAAGAAATAATCTGATAACCAAAACTGGGCTCCTCTTGAAGGCCTTTTTAAAGAACAAAAGCTCTTTTTAAAAAAATTTGTGTTGTTTTTATTCATCTCATGGATAGGGTGTCATATTATTAAGACTTTATAAACACAGCTTCTGACATTGCTAGGGAAAAAATCATATAAAACATCTTGTTCCTATCACTACCCAGCCTGGATGCACCTAAAAGATCTAGTCTATTTCCCCTTCCCAGAAAGATCCATGCATCACCTCCCTGCCCGTTGAACCCTGCTTGTTATTTAACCTCTCTGGGTCTGTGAATTTTTGCATGATTATTCATTACTTAAGAGCTAATATCCACTATGAGTACATACAATGTTTGTCTTTCTGGGCATGGGTTATCTTACTCAGGATGATTTTTCTTAGTTCCAACCACATGTCTTCAAATTCCATGATGTCATTGTTCTTAACAGCTGAGTAATGGTCCATTGTACTAGCATTCCGCACATCGTTCATCCAGTCTAGGTTGTTTCCAGGTTCTGATTATTAGGAATAAAACTACGATTAACAGCGTTAAGCAAGTGCCTTTGTGGTAGGGGGAGCATCCTTTGGGTATATGCCCAAGAATGGTATGCCTGGGTCTTGAGATACATCAATTCTCAATTTCGGGAGGAACTGAAATATTAATTTCCGTAATGGCTGTACAATGTTATACTCCAACCAACATGGAGGGGTGTTCCCCTTGCTCCACATCTCTCCAACATAAACTCTCTTCAGTGTTTTTGATCTTAGCCATTCTGACAGCTGTAAGATGTAATCTCAAAGTAGTTTGATTTGCATTTCCCTGATAGCTACAGATAGTAAACATTCCTTTAAGTGTTTTTCAGCAGTTTAAGATTCCAATGTTGAGAATTCTCTATTTAGATCTGTACCCCGTTTTCTAGTTGGATTATTTTGTTTGTTCATGTCTAGTAGCTTGAATTCTTTCCATATTTTGGAGATCAGCCCTCTATCAGATGTGGGCTTGCTGAAGACCTTTTCCCATTCTGTAGGCTGCCATTTTGTCCTATTGATAGGGGCCTTTGCCTTACAGAAGCTTTTCAGTTTCTTGAGGTTCAATTTATTAACTGTAAGTCTTAAGCCTGAGCTATCAGTGTTCTGTTCAAGAAGTTGTTTCCTGTGCCAATACATTCAAGATCATTCCCTACTTTCTCTTCTGTTAGAATTAGTATACCTGATTTTATGTTGAGGTGTTTGACCCACTTTTAGTTGGGTTTTGTGCAGGGTGATAGACATGAATTTATTTGAATTTTTCTTCCTGCTGACATCCAGTTAGACCAGCACCATTTATTGAAGATATTTTGTTTGTTCCATTCTGTATTTCTTTCTTCTTTATAAAGTGTTAGGTGTCCATAGATGTGTGGATTTACATCTGGTTATTTGATGGGATTCCATTCATCAAATTGTCTGTCATTATGCTAATACCATGCAGTTTTTTATTACCAAAGCTCTGTAGTACAGCATGGGATCAGGGATGGTGAAACCTTGAGCAGTTCTTTCATTGTACAAGATTGTTTTAGCTATCCTGCGTGGTATGTTTTTCCATGTGAAGCTGAGTATTGTTTTTTGAAGGTCTGTAATTAATTGTATTAGAATTTTGATTGGACTGTATTGAATCTGTAGACAGCTTTTGGTAAGATGGTCATTTTACTAGGTTCATCCTACTGATTCATATGCATAGAAGACATTTCCACCTTCTCATGACTTCTTCAATTTCCTTTTTAAAGATTTGAAGTTTGTATCATACAAGTCTTTCACTTGCTTGCTTAGAATGACAACAAGATATTTTATATGATTTATGGCTTTTTTTATTTTGCAATACACTTAAGTTCTATATATCAGCCACGGATTCCCTTGTTCTCCCCGCTCCTGCCCCCCTCCCCCTCCCCCCAGCCCACCCCCCATTCCCACCTCCTCCAGGGCAAAGCCTCCCCCGAGGACTGAGATCAACCTGGTAGACTCAGTCCAGGCAGGTCCAGTCCACACCTCCCAGGCCGAGCCAAGCGACCCTGCATAGGCCCCAGGTTTCAAACAGCCAACTCATGTAATGAGCACAGACCCAGTCCCACTGCCTGGATACCTCCCAAACAGATCAAGCCAATCAACTCTCTCACCCATTCAGAGGGCCTGATCCAGTTGGTGACCCCTCAGCCATTGGTTCATAGTTCATGTGTTTCCATTCGTTTGGCTATTTGTCCCTGTGCTTTATCCAACCTTGGTCTCAACAATTCTCACTCATATAAACCCTCCTCTCTCTTGCTAATTGGACTCTCAGAGATCCACCCGGGTCCTAGCCATGTATCTCTGCATCCAGATCCCTCAGTAGTTGGATGTGGTTTCTAGCACGACAATTAGGGTGTTTGGCCATCCCATCACCAGAGTAGGTCAGTTCGGGCTGTCTCTCCACCATTGTCAGCAGTCTGTTGTGGGGGTATCTTTGTGGATTTCTGTGGGCCTCTCTAGCACTTTGCTTCTTCCTATTCTCATGTGGTCTTCATTTACCATGGTCTCCTATTCCTTGTTCTTCCTCTCTGTTGTTGATGCAGCTAGGATCTCCCACTCCCCCAAGCTCTCTTTCCCTCGACCCTCGCTCTTCATTACCCCCACTCATGTCCAGGCTGTTCAAGTAGATCTCTTCCATTTCTCTGTCATTGGGCCACCCCCATGTCTTTCTTTGGGTCCTGTTTTCCAGGTAGCCTCCCTGGTGATGTGAGTAGCAGTCCAGTCATCTTTGTTCCACATCTAGTATCCTCCTATGAGTGAGTACATACCATGTTTGTCTTTCTGAGTCTGGGTTACCTCACTCAGGATGATTTTTTCTAGATCCATCCATTTGCCTGCAAACATCATGATGTCATTGTTTTTCTCTGCTGAGTAGTATTCCATTGTGTATATGTACCACATTTTGTTTATCCGTTCTTCAGTTGAAGGGCATCTAGGTTGTTTCCATGTTCTGGCTATTACAAACAATGCTGATATGAACATAGCTGAACAAGTGCTCTTGTGGTGTGATTGAGCATTCCTTGGGTATATGCCCAAGAGTGGTATAGCTGGATCTTGGGGGAGATTGATTCCCAATTTTCTAAGAAAGCACCATATTGATTTCCAAAGTGGTTGTACAAGCTTGCATTCCCACCAGCAGTGGAGGAGAGTTCCCCTAGCTCCACATCCTCTCCAGCATAAGGTATCTTCAGTGTCAAAGCACTCACCTTATATTTAAGGCAACTTTTACAGCATGGTTCGCCCATCGGTTTGCATCGATTTATGGCTATTGGAATGGGTGTTGTTTCCCTCATTGCTTTCTCAGCCCATTTGCCATTTGTTTATAGGAAGACTACTGGTGTTTTTCTTTTCTTTTTTTTGGGGGGGGGGAGGGTTTCTTTTATTCAGTCACTTGACTAAAGGTGTTTCTCAGCTGCAGTTGCTCCCAGGTAGAATTTTTGGCGTAGCTGATTTATAATATTATTTCATCTGCAAGGAACAACACTTGAATTTCTTTTCCAATAAGCCAGCTTCTGCTTCAGTTGTCTTATTGCTCCTACTAGAACCTCAATTATTATACTGAATAGATATGGAGAACGTGGACAGCCGTTCTTTGTCTTATTCCTGATTTTAGTTGAATTGCTTTAAGATTCTCTCCACTTAATTTGATGTTGGCTCTCAGCCTTGTATAAATTTCCTTTTTATATTTAGGTATATCCCTTGTATACCAGTTCTCTCCAAGACTTTTACCATGAAGGGCTGTTTGATTTTCTCAAAGGATTTTGACCAATGAGATGATAAAATGTTTTTTTTTCGTTCAGCTTGTTTATATGGTAGATAACATTGACAGATTTTTATATGTTGAACCATCCTTGCATCTCTGGGATGAAGTCTAATTGATAATGGTGAATAATCATTTTGATGTATTCTTAGATTCTGTGTTTGAGCATTTTATTGAGTACTTATCATTCTACATCTAATTAATGTATGTTGGCTCCAGTATTTCTCTGTTTAGTTTTTGTCTGGATGACCTCTCCATAGTTGAGAGTGTGATATGGAAGTCTCCCACTATGAATGCATGAGAGTTGATGTGTGATTTAAGATTTCGTAGTGTTTCCTTTACAAACATGAGTGCAGAGGTACATTTTAGATAGACAGATGGTCTTCAAACACTTCAGAGACCTACAGAGTATAGCATTTAAGATGTTTTAATAGCATTAGGCTTTTCATGACAGTGAGATATGTTTGCTTCTGACAGCAACAATCTACTTCAAAAGAGGCTGATGGGCATCAAAGAACCTCCATATAAAGTTTGCATTCAAGGTGCCAAAGCTAGCCATTTTGGCAAGAAACTGCTTTTGCCTCAACTGCTTAGAGTAAGCTGTCCAAATTGCATAAGCAGAATACAAAAAAAGGGTAACTGCTGAACTTTGCCAAAACAAGGTTAAACAGTCCAACAAATTCCTGCTTCACAGAAAAATAATCTGCCAGATAATCTAGGCCTTTAGTCCAAAGATGGATTCCCCAAGTTGGAAAGGAACCTTGGTTAACTGTCCAGGAAGCTAGCTGTTTCTCTCATTTCTATAGTTTTGGAAATTGCTTCCTTTGCATTTCTTGTATACTCTCAGGACATTGATGGGGTTGAAGACTATACAGTTGTAGTTAGAGTGTTCCCTGTTACCAAATCCAGGAAAGAAACTACATAGGAGATATAAAGTTTATAAAAGGTTGAAAGACAAAAAAGCTTGAATTGTTTAAAGAATCATTTAAGGTGTAAAAGATATTTTTAGGTTGGTAATACAAGGTATGATAAAAATAATTTAGGTATAAAACTTTATATTCTTCAAGATAGAATATATAATAGATTTTTTCTTCATTTATGCCAAATAGAAATAGACTGCTCATTGTGAATATAATTCTTACTTAACAAATGTTTTTCTTGTATATAGTTTTACTGTGTTAGAGTTAAAACCTTTCCTTTTAATTTAGAAGACAAAGGGAAATTTTTTTTGGCTTGTCTTCAGTGTTGTGCTTTTTTTCATTTTTCTTTATTACGAAATTTTGTACTCACTCCACATATCATCCACAGATCCCCCATCCTCTGTCCTCCCTCCTCTCTTCTCCCACACTCAGCCCTCTTTCAAAAGCCACCCCGCATCCCCACATCCCCCAAATCGAGGTCCCTCATCGGGAGTCAGCAGAGCCCAGCACACTGAGCCTAAACAGGTCCTAGCCCCTTCCTACTGCATGAAGGCTGTGCAAGGCATCACATGACAGGCACAGGATTCCCAGAAGCCTGCCCATAGACCAGGGTCAGATGAAAGTCTTATAAAATAATCCTTTTGTACACTGTAAAAATATGCCTCTGCATATGGCACCTTCTGACTGGTTTAATAAAAAGCTCAATAGCGAGGCAGTAGTGGATAGTTGGACTTCCAGGCACAAAAAGGAACAGGGAGGAGGGTTAGAGGTGTGAGGAGGTGGGCAGATGTGGTTGTCACAAAAGCCTTCAGTGTCCCTCTTTTCATTGAGTCTACAACCACATACCACTCTAAATGTAGCTACAGTCAGCAGGAGCATGGATGATGGACTTCCACATGGTCTCCATCAGCATCATGTTCATGCACCTCAGCATGGTCTCCAATGTAAGTACAAGCCATGAACACCATCATAGCCCATGACATGAACATCAACATGGCCTCAGGTGATTCTGCAGGCCACTCACATAAACATGCTCCTCAATGGCAGCATGGCTCAAAGACATCAACATGGCTTCAGGTAGCTGCAAAGATCATGCAGATACAAATGTCTTTTGATGGCAACAAAAGTCACAGACATCAACTATGCCCATGGCTATGTACTCGTTGCCCCTCATGGCACACCCTCTGCAGCAGTATAAGCCATTCACACAAACATGGCTTCTGGTGACAACCGGACCATGGGTACTAATCTGGCCTCCTTTAGTAGTACAGACTACAGAGGACTACCTGGCCTCCACAGTAGCAAGGGACTTGGATATCAACATGATCTCAGGTGGCAGCACAGAAGATGAACATCTCCATGAACCTTGAGCTTTAACCAACTGGGTAAGTCAACCATGGCTATCAATATAACTCTGGGGCTGCATGAATTAGAGAGTTTTTTTTTTTTTAAGAAGATTCAATACAGAAAGTGAACCATTTTGTCTTGGACATCCTGTTATTTCTCAGCACCAGAGTAATCATATGCCTAGGCAGCATGTTTAAGAGCTAAGTGTGCAAGTTTGAGGATGCTGCACAGTACCCTGTCAGCCAGACAGAGCATCAACATATTTCCCCATCCACTGAAGCCTTCTCTCACACCTATGACCACTGTTGTGTCTCTAATCCCACCTCTCCACACACACTTCCCACTCTGTTCCTCCATCTTTCCTATCTCTCCATCCCATATTCATTTGTCTTCGTGGCATTGGAACCTGCAGTTTGTCATACAGTATGTTTTTTCCAAAACAGCTTTACATTCAATTGTTCATTGCAAGTTGATGATCTGGTTCGAGGTTTCTGGTTTGTAAAGCACCATTGGCAAGACTCATCTCAGATATACTGCTCTTGTACAGTGTCAGGTTTTTGTTGGAGCTAGGAAGGGCATCTGGGGCAGGGTTCTTGGGAGCTTTTGGCTCCTGCACACATACACACACCCTTCAAGTTGTCTCCCCCCAATTTTGATGAATTTCTAAACAGACTTATTAAATGAGAAACACAGAGCCAAATACAGAGGTATTAGCCATAGAAGTCACAACAATAGCTGTGAACTAACCTTAGCTCATGACCTCACCATAGCTTGCCAAAAGAGCGTCTTCCTGACTAAACTGTGCCTTTATTATCTTGCTGTTCTGCCTTCTCATTGGCTCGAAGCCCAGCCACATCACCTCCTCATCACTGCCTATCTATATAGACCTCCAGGTCTCTATGGTTGGTACTGGGATTAAAGGTCTGTGTCACCATGCTTGGCTGTGTTCTTGAACACAGAGACTCTGCTTGACATGTGATCAGATTAATGGCATGTGCCACCACTGCCTGACTTCTGTTTAAGGCTGGCTATGACCTCTGATCTCCAGGCAAACTTTATTTACTGTCTTACAAATAAAATATTACATTTCTGCACAAATATAGTATCACCACACCTCAAGGTTCCTGGGGCTAGACCTTTATGCTTGTAGCAGCTCCACTGCCCCATGCTCTCCATCTCCCATTAGGGAAAGCATCCCAGGTTACATGGCTCTGTTCCTCCATCTTTCTAATTTCATGAGTCTACTTTTATAAGCATCTTCCCGTATGACTTGACTTTTTGTTTTAGTTTTTATTTTAATTTTTGTTATTCATTTATTTATTTTATATCCTGTCTTTAGTCTTGCCCCATGCTCCCCTCCCAGTCCCCCCTCCAAAACCGCTCCCAGATCCCTTCTATTTCAGCTCCATGCAGGAAAGGGCAGGTCTCTCATGAGTATCAATAAAACATAGCAAAGCCAGTTATTATGAGACTAAGCACCGCCCATGTATTAAGGGTGGTCAATGTGACCAGTTTGAGTAGGGTCCCAAAAGTCAGTAAAAGAATCAGAGACAGCCACTGGTCCCACTGTTATGAGAACCACAAGTAGGCCAACCTACACAACTGTAATATATGCAACGTACATTGGTCAGTCCATGCAAGTTTCTTTGTTGCTGGTTCGGTCTACCTATGATCCCACAATAGTTAATTGTGTGAGACGTTCTATGGTGTGCTTGACCCCTCTGGTTCCTACAATCCCTTCTCTGTTGCAGGAATCCTGAAATCCACCTAAAGTTTGGCTGTGGAAGACTTGTTTTTTTTTTCTTTTAGGTTATTCTGGAGCTACTGCTGTCTCTGCAGACTCCTTTACTCTGCACTACCCTTCGGAGCCTCCATGGGTCTTTCAGACTCCACAGAGTCCTGAGTCATGTATACTGCTGTCTTCATTTTTTTCCTCTGATCTACAATTATTTTTAATGTCACAGATGTTTATTTATCTTAATAGAAACTTTTTGTACATATTAGTCCAAACATCCATTTTTCCCTCCTCCAAAACTTAACAATCACTTTTATTATTCCTGCTTTTATGAGATCACTTCTTTTAGACCTTCTGTATACATGAAATGAAACAGCATTTTGTCTCACTATATTTTATGTGTATATAAAATATTTGTGTCTATTTACATCTTAGTGAGCATCTATCTTACTATTGTGATTACATCTGCAATGAGCACAGGAGTACAGGAATCTTTTCAAAATCTTGATTGCAATTCACTTTCATAAACAACCAGCAAAGGGATTCATTGGTCACAATGCAGTTGTATTTTAGTATTTGAGTTACCACCACAATATTTTCCATCATGGCTACACCAATTTACATTTCTACTATCAGTTTGCCATCCTTCTCCTCTATAGATCCTCAAATAGTTGCTAACGTGTGTTTTTATACTGAACATTCAAATATGAGCAAAGGAATAATGAATTCTAGTTTTCACTTTGAACTTTTTTTGCATAAATTATTCATAATACTAAACATAATTTCACTTATCTGATTGTCCATTGTACTAGGGGTTGCTACATGATACAAAACTTTATGGTTATCTACAAACTGAATCTATCTCAAAGGTTACTTTGATTTATGTGCCTCTGGCCCTTTTCAAGTGGGGTGTACTAATACATTCTTTCTGGCACTAGGGATGGCTCCGCCATTAAAGGCTAGGCTAATAACTAAGTATAATACATTCTTTCACGTATCTGAAACAATCTATACCTTATGAATCAGAATGTTGTCTTAGTCACTGTTCTATTTCTGTGAAGAAACTCCATGACCTTGGCAACACTTATAAAGGAAAGCTGTTAATTGAGGGCTTATTAACAACTTCAGAAACTGGATCCACTCTCACCTTCACAGGGAACAAGGCAGCCAGGCATGAGAGATATGGTGCTGGAGAAGTAGATGAGAGCTACACACTGACCAGTAGACAGACAGACAGACAGAGCTTGGTCCTGGCATAGGCTTTTGAAACCTCAAAGCCCATCCCCAGTCACAAACTTCCTCCAACAAGGTTAAAGCTGCTGATCCTTTAATCCTTTTAAGGAGTTGGACTCCCTGGAGACTAAGCTTTTAAATACTTGAACTGATGGGGACATTCTCCTGATAACAAATGTTGTTATGATCTTATTTTGATTCTCAATCTACTTTTGTGGATCTTTGCTCAAATTTGGGCTATTACTCTGTCATATTCTTGTTAAATAAATATATTTTACCCTGAATGATTCAACGAAAAAAGATGTACCTATTATTTTGTATTTTCTTGGTATTCTGAAACAGATTGCTTGTCCTCAAATAAGTGCTTTTAGTCTATTTTTCCAACACTTCCTGTCACATTTTTAACCAACATTATAAAATAAGCTACAATACTGCAATTTGTTTGAGGCAGCCAATTTTACAAAGAGAGTCAGTAGTAAGGTCAGAAATACCCAATATGTTTGTGAACTAATGGAAGCTATAAAGGCTTATTTATACTTATGAGTAAATTCATAATTAATACATAATTTCACCACTACTTAAATTATTTTTTATAAAAATATGGGATACTTTCAGAAAATATTGGTGTTTCTTAATTTTATTTAGTTTTCACTTTTATAAGATTGCTCTTGCTTATATGGATTTTTTAGTTGTTGTTATTGTTTCTGTTTGTTTTGCATGTTCAGTTTTTCAAGACAGATTTTCTCTGTGTAATACCTCTAGTTGTCTTGGAACTCATTTTGTAGATCATGCTGGCCTTGAACTCACAGAGATCTGCCTGCCTCTGCCTCTCGAGTGCTGGAATTAAAGGCATGTACCACCTTGCCTGGCTGCTTGTTCTTACATCAATTATAGTGCTTTTTCTACTAATTGGATTATAAAACAATAATAAAGGAAAACATTCCTGGGCTAATATGGTTAAAATTTATTTTCAAATTATACTTTCCAATTCTGTGGGAGCCCACAACTGACTCAGATTCCCAGTTTGAATTGAAGTCTATTCTGAGTCAATTGACTTCAAGCTTGCTTACTCTGGGTCTGTGAAAATGTCCTAATTCTCGCACAAATGTCTCCTTGAAGAGCTGTGAGAAAGTCTTGTTTAGCCCACACTAAGAAACATAAGACCCAGCTAGATGCAGGCTGCTGATGCCAGCCGGAGGGACTTCAAGGTAGAAAATAAAACTGCCCGCTCCTTGATGCCAGGCAGGATAGATAGTTGTTGAATGCCTGTGTTGTGCATTGTTCTACCTCTGCCCTTCAAGACTTTACATACGCTGGCTTGAAATAAACTTGGGACTGTCCAGCATTGATTGGCAGTTGTCTGGACTCTTATGTCTTCTTCATTGTGTCTACCATCCACATGTCTCCACCCAGCTACCCAGTTGCTGGTCAGCAAACTTTGCCCAAATCAATATAATTTTCAGGGATTGTGCCAACAAATGGAAAACCAGTATTTTGGTTTTTTGAGACAGAATTTCTCTGTATAACAGCCTGGCTTGTCTAGAACAAGCTGCTTAGACTAGGCTGCCCTCAAACTCACAAAGACCCACCTACCTCTACCTGGCTTATTTTTACTTTTTTTTTGTACTGCTTTTATTACAATTTATAATTTATTTTCTATACCAAACAGATTTTGCCCTCCCTCTTCTCCTCCCATTCCCTGCTCCCACCTTTGTCCTACCCCCTCATCCACTCCTCCTTCATATCCATTCCCAAAGGATAAAGACTCCCATTAGAATCAACAATGCATGGCATGTTAAGTTGAGGCAGGACCATACTCCGTTGCCCTGATCAAGGCTTAGCGAGTCTGAGTGAGGCCTCCCACCATAGGGAATAGGTTCTAAAAAGCCAGATCATGCACAAGGAACAGCTCATGCATGAGGAACAGCTCCTGGTCCCACTGCTAGGGGCACCAAAAACAGACCAAGCACACAACTGTCACCAACATGCAGAGATTCTAGATTGGTCTCATGCAAGCTCCCTAGCTGTCATTCTAGAGTCCTTGAGCTCCCATGAGCTCTTGTCAGTTGTCACTGTGGGTTTTCCCATCATGGTCTTGACACCTCTTGCTCATATAATCCCTCCTCATTCTCTTCACCTGGACACCCAGACCTGGGTCCAGTGAGTCCCTGTGGATCTCTGCATCTGCTTCCCTCAGTTAATGAATGGAGGTTCTATGATGACAATTAGGGTAGATAATCTCATTACAGTAGATGGCCAGGACCAACAAGCTGCCCACTATTGTTAAGTTTCCTGGCACCAGATTTCTCTCTAACCACATAATGGTCACCTCTATAAAGATATCTTTTATTGCTCTCCCTCTCCATCCCTCACCCAGCTTGATCATGCTGTTCCCTCAGGTCCCCATCTCCCATTCCCTCCTCTCGAATCCTCCACCACCATTTTACCCAGGAGATCTCATACATTTCCCCTTCCCAGGACAAACAATGAGCCCTTCTTGGGGTCCTCCTTGTTACCTAGCTTCTACGGAGATGTGGATTGTAACTTGGTTATTCTTTGCTTTATATCTAATAAATCAACTGAAGGGTGAAATACTTAAAGCATTTCTGTTTACCCAGAAAAGGATGCAAGAGTGTCACAGAGAAAATGAAAAACACATAAGACAGTTTCCAGTAGATTATTTTCTATCTCCTTCATAAATCAACTTGAGGTAAAATTTAGAAGTATTGTACTACAGTTTATTACTTTTTGAAATGACTGATTTGATAAAACTAAAGACCTTATAACCACTCACTTCACTTAATTAACTTACCATAAAATAGTCAGTAAGATGTTCCCAATTGGAACCTCATACACCAGTCAGTGAGGTACTTTGGTAATCTGAAAGGCTTCCTAATCCTGATCTAGTCTTCTGATAAATTTTTCATATCTGAAACTGTGTGTGTAAAATAGAATTTATAGATTTGACTCTAAAATAACCTCAGTGTGTCCCAGTGAAATGTCAGTTTATACAGAGAAAAGTATATCAATATAAGAATGTGCATAAAATATTTTAGACTATCAAGACTTCAAGATGTTGTGCTTCAGTGACCTCTAATGATGAATGGTGTCTCCTTTCCTAACATCACAAGACACTAGTCTCATGAAGTTAAATTTTTTTAATTTTTTTATTCATTTTTACATACAGACCACTGATTAACCTCCCATCCCTATTCCCACCCCCCATTCCCTCCTCCAAAAGGCTTCCCACAGGGAGTCAGCAAAGCCTGGTACATTCAGTTGAGGAAGGACCAAGCACCTCTCCCCTGCATCAAGGTGAGCAAGATATCCCACCATAAGTAATGGGCTCCAAAATGCCAGCTCATTCACCAGGAATAGACCCTGATCCCACTGCTAGTGACCCCTAAAACAGACAAAGGTACATAACTTTCTTGCATATGTGTAGGGCCTAGTCCAGTCCCATGCAGATTCCAGAGTTGTCGGTCTAAAGTCAGTAAGTTCCTACAAGCTTGCTTCAGTTGTCTCTGTAGATTTTCCCACCGTGAACTTGATTCCTCCTTGCTCATATAATCCCTCTTCTCTCTCTTTGACTGAACTCCTGGTGCTTGGTTGTGGATCTCTGCATCGGCTTCCATCAGTTACTGGATGAAGTTTCTATGATGACAGTTAGGGTATTCACCAATCTGATTACTAGTGTAGGCCTTTTCAGGTATCCTCTCCACTACTGATAGTAGTCTAGTCTGGGATCATCCTCATGGATTCCTGAGAACTTACCAGCACCAGGTTTCTCCCTTACCTGTGGGGGTTAGTTGTTCCAGTTTTAACCTGGAAGGACTACCTACGGTAAGAATTCTGGTATCTGTCACACCTACCAATGAGCTGCTACTGATGTGGGGCCAAGACAGGATCCCTTAAGACATGAGATCTGGATGTGCTGGCTCTCTTGGTTCCTGGTGATCCTGGATGCTGGATGGAAAACCCAGCAGAGTTCTCTAGAGAACATGGCTGGACTGCACTCCACCTCTACCAGATCCTGTAACCAATCCCTTTACTTGTTGGAAGTTACCCCAAAATGAACCTCCCTCTTAACTACGTGGAGTTTCTTTAATTAATCCACTAATATATGGTGCTCATATGGGGCAAACTGCAAACACCTGGGTGGCCTCCTCCCTCAGGCTCCTCTGTGGCTGCTGTGGCACACTTTCCACGCTTGTCATGCTTCCCTGTCTCTTCTTCCCTGTGTCTTTTAAAATTCCGACTACTACTTGGGACCAAGCGCTTAAGCATTCAGCCCATATCCTCCTGGTACTGTTCCTTCTCTTACCTTCCTTCCTCCTCCCCAGGTCACAGGCACCTGCATCCACCTGCTGAGTTCTATACAGCCAGGGAGTACCTCCGTGGTGAGTCTGGTTCAGTTCCCGAATCAAGGGAGCAGCTAAGTCCAGTCCTAGTTCCCCCAACAAGCTTAGCCCCTAGACAGGCAAAAGCTACCATGAGTGAAGTGCCACTACTCCCCGTCCCATGCACTGGCTCCTGCCTGAGTCCACAGCTTCTACAGTCTCACCATCTCTTGGAAGCTGCTCAAGGATGCCTGATTCATGGAGAGGAGCTCAGAGCCATGGCTGACAGCCATCATCCTTGCAACCTGGAGCTCTCTGCCCCTGAGCTCAGGCCACTCATCCCCATGCATGGGCCTTTTTACTGAAGGAAGGGCACTGAAGGGCCAGGCAGGTCAAGAAAGCCAAGTTGGGCCCTGAAATTCCTGGGAGTCACAGGAAGATCTGCCTATGCTGCCTTGTACACTCGGGACACCCTGCTCTTGCCTGCAGCCAGCCAAAGCCTTCAGCGGGACCTGTTTTAGTGTGATACCTGCTAGACAAAAAGTGCTATTACACCCCCCCCCCTAAAAAAATGTAAAGGACGGGGCTGGAGAGTTAGCTCAGAGGTTAAGGGCCCTGACTGCCCTTCCAGAGGTCATGAGTTCAATTCCCAGCAACCACATGGTGGCTCACAACCATATGTAATGAGATCTGGCACCCTCTTCTGTATACATAATAAATAAATAAATCTTTTTAAAAAAATGTAAAGGACGGTAAGACAACCAAGCCAATGTTTTATTTCAAGTAAGAGTATTTGATAATTTTACACCTTAAAACTGACTAACAAATTTTGAGTACTTCTTATACTATGGCCAAAAACATTACTTCACAAAAATTTAAAAACTTTTGCCTGTATGATGAATGACATTTTCCTGGAAATATACAACCTTCCTAAGGCATATCTGGCATATACCCTTTTGACATTTAGGGTAATAATTCACACAGCATTCAAATGCTGTTTTAATAAAAATAACAAAGATGAGTCATTATTGGGACTGATTCAGGTTTTATGAGATACCAATGGAGGCTTACATAAAAAGATAATTTTTCTGGAATCTGCTAAGTAGGATTTACAAGATAGTAAAAGAGATTTAGAAAACAAGCTTCTTAGTTTGGAATCTGCTAACTTAATACAAGAACTTTATTCCATTACTAATAAATGTATAACCAAATTTGATTGTATTGATAGTAAATATGAATGATTAATATGATTAATGGATAGAATAATAACTCTCCAGGGTGCAGTTTTCACTACTCAGACACTTTATAAGGAAGAAAGATTACCATTAACTGATTAAAAACAAGGTCTATGGAATCATGTGTTTCAGAAGAACATAAAAAGTTGCATGATTCCATGAGAAATCTGGAATCCCTTGCAAGAGAAGAGGTTCTCTCCCTAGAACAGACCCTAGGTGCTGGAAGAAATGCTCAGTAAACATGACAAGGGACTTAAAAAACAGAAGGGCAAGACCATAGAGGTTGTAACATCTCCCGATGGCTCTCACACAATGGCTTATCCTGTCATCATCCATGACAGGCCAACAGATGATAGACACCCTGAGCCATTTGTGGAACATAAATCACAACTAATTGTGATGAGGAAATTTAAAAATATGAAAGAAGCCATAGTATACCACACAATCCCACAGGCCAAGCAGTCATAGAAAGATCCAATTGAACTTTTTTTTTGTTTGTTTTTTGTTTTTGTTTTTCGAGACAGGGTTTCTCTGTGTAGCTTTGCGCCTTTTCCTGGAACTCACTTGGTAGCCCAGGCTGGCCTCGAACTCACAGAGATCCGCCTGGCTCTGCCTCCCGAGTGCTGGGATTGAAGGCATGCGCCACCACCGCCCGGCCCAATTGAACTTTTAAGGAGATGCTAAATAAACAGCAACAGGTAACAATGTCTCCTAGAAAGAGATTGCATAATGTTTTATTAACTTTAAATTTTCTCAATGTTTATGAGAAAGGAACAAGAGCTATGGAGAGACATTGGTCAACAGACAAAATTCTTGAGCTAAATCAACCGGTTTATTACAAAGATGTATTGACCTCAGAATGGAAAGCAGGTTATATTCTACATTGGGGAAGGGGTTTTTCTCTTGTTTCTGCAGGAGAAGAAAAGCTATGACTACCAACAAAGTTAATAAAATTTCTATTCGAACAAGAGAAATCACTTGATGAGTGTAGCAGGAATCTTCAGTTCTTATTAATAAAATCAAACCTGAGGCCAGTTATTGGGGTGAATGCAGGTAGATCAGAGAGACAGAACAAGCCACAGCTATCTTCACTTTGCCAGTTCCTCAGCTGGTCCTGTTTCCTCAGACTGGAAGCCTCTGAGTCCTCATCCAGAAGGAATCTCAGCTGAAATGTGTTACTCCAAAGCCTGAAAGCTTAACCAGCCAAATGCTTCTAGTTTCTGGTCCTCATGCTTAATATATCTTTCTGCTTTCTGCCTCACTCCCTGGGATTAAAGGCTTGCTTTCTGGGATTAAAGGGGTATGTCACCATGCTTGGCTGTTCCCAATGTGGCCTTGAACTCACAGAGGTCCAGTGGGATTTCTACCTCTGAAATGCTAGTATTAAAAGGTGTGAATGCCACCATTTTCTAGCCTTTGTATCTAGTGGCTGTTCTGTCTCTGACCACAGGTAAGTTTATTAGGGTGCACAATATTTTTGGGAACACAATACTACCACAGATGAGAAGTAAAAGCTCATCCACCAATGTGACATCTGTACAAGTAGTAGGAAAAATTTAACAAACAAGGGTTGAGGTACGGTTCTGTTTTTTTCTTTACAGGATAATAGAAATACTCATCTTCCAGAAGTCATAAGGCCTTGGATATCCAAATATCTACAACAGAAAGGAAGACTCTATTGGTACCAATCTACACAGTATAATATCTCACTACCTACAATCCATATCTCTTTAATTCTAGAAAAGTGGTGGTTCCGATTCAGTTATATACCAAGCTGGCTTTGGAGTTGGAATTGGTTCACTCCATCTCTAAACCCAAGCATGTTGCTAAAAGAAAAGGTTGAGAAATTCTATCTCATATCAGAAGAGCTGTCTGCTGTGGATCTTAAGAAAACCAATAAAATAGACCATTGTGTTCAAGATTCTAATTTTCTCCATGCTTATTCTTGATTTCTCAGAATCCTTCCGTACATGTCATGTCATCTTTGTATCCAAACTTTCCATTTTGATATTAATAATGTTCAAGTTTTCCACAGTAAAAACTAAGCCTTTTGCTATAGCAATTTCTGAAGTCTTAAGAAAGAAGATGGGGCCCCACATCAACTCTACACAGTTGAGAATGATGCCATGGTATTCAGAAACATTACTCAATGGTCAAACTTGGACTGAAAACTCTCCCAGATAACTCCATTATAAGATGGTTCATCATACTACACATCTAGCCAGAATGTCAGCCCACATTACCCATTACTCTGAGTCTGGCTGCAGAATCTATAGTTAGTCGAACTGAGATTGAACTATCTGAGCTTTCTTACAGAACCCCATAGAGATACTTTTGCCCTGTGAACAGCAGAAGCAATTCTAAGAAAACAACACCCCTTTTGCCCAAAGGTTTCATGTTTCTGAGGGTTATGGATAATCGTTATAGGGTTGGGGGTGGAAGAAAACATTAGAATCTGTATTTCCCTTAAGAAAAGGAAAAAAGGAGCATGGATAGGTATAGGATATTAAGGTAAATTATTGTATATATGAGTAAACCAATTTAGTAAAATATCAGCCTTAGATAAAATGTACTGCTATGGATTCTTATATATTGATACAAATATAAATTTTTTTTCTTATTCCAGATAATTTGTATATTGATACAAATATTGAAAGATATTTATTGTAATGTACATATATGTCTACTTTTACATGAAATGTTTTGTATGTTGATACAAATGTAAAATTATATTTGTCATACTGTATGAATGCTCTACCTCTGTTTAGGATATTTGGTATATTGTTACATATTTAGGATATTGTCACATTTAGTATGGTACTATACATTTCTAACTCAACTTTAGCTGTTTTGCGTATTGTCACTATTTTGAAGTCATTGTCCTTTTACTGTACATTTGCTTACACTGTTTACCCTGTGTACATGAAGCCTTAGTCCTTAGGTTGTCTAGGTAGAGAAGACTTACAGATTTGTAGTCTCCTATGCTTGTCATCTCTATAGTTATGTTAGTTAGGTTCTCCAGACTTACAGAAACATATGTCAGATGGATAGATAATCTTCAAATACTTCACCAGCCTGGAGAATATGGCATTTAAATGTTTTGATTACTTGAAATTCTGTTAATGTGAGACAAGATTGCTCCTGGCAGTACTGATCTGATCCCGAGAGAATGTTGGGCTTCAGAGACATTTGTTATGAAGTTTGTCTTCACCTTGGCACAAAATATTCTACTGGGCAAAGAACTGCCCTTGCCTTGACTGCTGATAGTAAAATGGTCTGACACTCTAGGCCTGTAGCCAATTGGAATGCACCAGTGATGCTGAGAAAATTTAGGTGACTGTCCAGGCAGCCAGCTGTCTCTGTCTACTTTCACAAGACTCCCAAAAATGTCTTGCATCCTTCTCACATTTCTCAAGTGTTGTAATATTCCTTCTCAGGTCTTTGATGGGATTGAAGACTAACAGTTATAGTTACAATCTTCTTGTGTCTTAGTTAGAATATATTATGTATTATAATATATTACACATTATGTTCTTTAGGACAGGACAGCTTTTGGAATGATCTCTGTAAAGTGCTGTTTACCTATGCTCCAGACTTCTCTGGATTTTAGTATTTTAGTATGTGTCTCTTGTTTAATATTATTCATGTTGTCTGTAATTCATCTTGTATAGGTTATTATCCCTTATTCCTCCTGTACTATATTTGATAATCATTCCTATTGTATATAGTTTTGTATTAGGTTAGAACTTTCTTATTTATTTATTTATTTTAATTTTGCAATACAATTCAGTTCTACATATCAGCCACGGATTCCCTTATTCTCCCCCCTCCCGCCCCCCTCACTTTCCCCACAGCCCACCCCCTATTCCAATCTCCTCCAGGGCAAAGCCTTCCCCACAGACTGAGATCAACCTGGTGGACTCAGTCCAGGTAGGTCCAGTCCCCTCCTCCCAGGCCGAGCCAAGGGACCCTGCATAGGCCCCAGGTTTCAAACAGCCGACTCATGCAATGAGCACAGGACCCGGTGCCACTGCCTGGATGCCTCCCAAACAGATCAGGCCAATCAACTGTCTCACCCACTCAGAGGGCCTGATCCAGTAAGTTACCCCAAAATAAACCTCCCTTTTAACTATGTGGAGTTGCCTTAATAAATCCCCCATATCAATGTAAATGCATATTTATTAATAAATAAATATAATAAATAAAGATATTATTAATATCTTATTATTTAATAAGACAAAGATAAAATACTAGTCCCTGAGCACCAAAATTAAATATGTAAAAAAGAGCAAGCCATAAATTTTAAGATAAGTAAATATCAAGTTCATTACTTAGAAGAAATAACCAGGAGTAGAGTTTGTGACACTACCCAATTCCCCCGTGTGGTTCAAAAATTCTTAAGACAATGAAAAGAATACTTACAGGAACAATCAATCATTCCTATTTGTGTATATAATATTATATGTAACCTTAAAAATATATAATAGAAAAGGAGTGAGTGACATCTAAAATGTTTTATCTTGTTTTCAGTGTTTCAATTTTCCTTAATAATTATATAATTTTTTATATCTCCACAAATTTAATTATTATAAATTACCTGAAATAATCTTTGCATGTTTATGATCAAGAAATAATCTGATAACCAAAACTGGGCTCCTCTTGAAGGCCTTTTTATTTATTTATTTATTTTATTTATTTTTATTTTTTTTTAATCTCATCTGTATTTACCTTTTAAAGTAGAATATTACCGAGCACTATATTTCCATTCAGAAGACTTGCTGGGTTACAAGACCTAGGGAAGCATAGGGTTTTGTTCTCAGTACTTTGGAAAACAAGCCACATGGGGAATTCTTGTTTTAGCTTGTGTTCTTCTAAGACTAGAACATGCAGAATGACTACAGGGGATGAAAAATTTTAAGATGAAACTTAAGCCATCTTAATTTTTTTTCCCTTTTAAACATGAAGCTAAATCTCAGAATACTTCCAAGTGACAAATTATTTGGTCTACTAAGGAATCCAGCTTCTCAACAGCTAAACATTGAAGGCCTTTTTAAAGAACAAAAGATCTTTTTAAAAAATTTGTGTTGTTCTCCTTGTTCATCTCATGGATAGGGTGTCATATTATTAAGACTTTATAAACACAGCTTCTGACATTGCTAGGGAAAAAATCATATAAAACATCTTGTTCCTATCACTACCCAGCCTGGATGCACATAAAAGATCTAGTCTATTTCCCCTTCCCAGAAAGATCCATGCATCTCCTCCCTGCCCATTGAACCCTGCTTGTTATTTAACCTCTCTGGGTCTGTGAATTTTTGCATGATTATTCATTACTAAAGAGCTAATATCCACTATGAGTACATACAATGTCTTTCTGGGCATGGGTTATCTTACTCAGGATGATTTTTCTTAGTTCCAACCATATGTCTTCAAATTCCATGATGTCATTGTTTTTAACAGCTGAGTAATGGTCCATTGTACTAGTATTCCACACATCATTCATCCAGTCTAGGTTGTTTCCAGGTTCTGATTATTAGGATAAAACTGCGATTAACAGAGTTAAGCAAGTGCCTTTGTGGTAGGGTGGAGCATCCTTTGGGTATATGCCCAAGAATGGTATGCCTGGGTCTTGAGATCCATCAATTCTCAATTTCCGGAGGAACTGAAATATTAATTTCCATAATGGCTGTACAATGTTATACTCCAACCAACATGGAGGGGTGTTCCCCTTGTTCCATATCTCTCCAACATAAGCTCTCTTCAGTGTTTTTGATCTTAGCCATTCTGACAGCTGTAAGATGTAATCTCAAAGTAGTTTGATTTGCATTTCCCTGATAGCTACAGATAGTAAACATTCCTTTAAGTGTTTTTCAGCAGTTTAAGATTCCAATGTTGAGAATTCTCTATTTAGATCTGTACCCCATTTTCTAATTGGATTATTTTGTTTGTTCATGTCTAGTTGCTTGAATTCTTTCCATATTTTGGAGATCAGCCCTCTATCAGATGTGGGCTTGCTGAAGACCTTTTCCCATTCTGTAGGCTGCCATTTTGTCCTATTGATAGGGGCCTTCGCCTTACAGAAGCTTTTCAGTTTCTTGAGGTTCAATTTATTAACTGTAAGTCTTAAGCTTGAGCTATCAGTGTTCTGTTCAAGAAGTTGTTTCCTGTGCCAATACATTCAAGACCATTCCCTACTTTCTCTTCTGTTAGGATTAGTATACCTGATTTTATGTTGAGGTGTTTGACCCACTTTTAGTTGGGTTTTGTGCAGGGTGATAGACATGAATTTATTTGAATTTTTTCTACCTGCTGACATCCAGTTAGACCAGCACCATTTATTGAAGATATTTTGTTTGTTCCATTCTGTATTTCTTTCTTCTTTATAAAGTGTTAGGTGTCCATAGATGTGTGGATTTACATCTGGTTATTTGATGTGATTCCATTTATCAAATTGTCTGTCATTATGCTAATATCATGCAGTTTTTTTTATTACCAAAGCTCTGTAGTACAGCATGTGATCAGGGATGGTGAAACCCTGAGCAGTTCTTTCATTGTACAATATTGTTTTAGCTATCCTGGGTATTATGTTTTTCCATGTGAAGCTGAGTATTGTTTTTTGAAGGTCTGTAATTAATTGTATTAGAATTTTGATTGGACTGTATTGAATCTGTAGACAGCTTTTGGTAAGATGGACATTTTACTAGGTTCATCCTACGTAGTGATTCATATGCGTAGAAGACATTTCCACCTTCTGATGTCTTCTTCAATTTCCTTTTAAAGATTTGAAGTTTGTATTATACTGTAGAGAGCCGTGCACGGCTGTGCCCCAAAGATGGCGCAGCATCTGGCTTCTGCCTTCCTGATGGCAGGTGCTCCTTATTTGGCTAAGGCTAGGATCTGGCTTGCTTCTGCACACCTGGACCTAATCTGGCTTGCTTGCACATGTCTGACCCTAGCGGCATTGTCCACGTGGCACCACGGGGTTGATTGCCCAGTGGCTATAAAGGGCGTGGGCTGACTTTTCCAGTGGAGTGATTGTGAGAGTGACTGGGAGGGTGACTGTGAGAGTGAGAGAGGAGAGTGAGAGAGAAGAAGAAAAAGACTATCCCCGGGGTCAGAAGATTGTTCAAGGTTCCTGAATAAACTGCTTAGAGAAGAGTCTGGCGTCGCGTCATCCTTGCTGGTCGAGGCGGACGCGACAGGTGGTGGCCCGTACGGGGGAACCCCTCAAGGCTCAGAACTCTTCGCAGTCAGGGCAGTGCACTGGTAAGTCCCCAGGTAAACGTAGAGCCGCGACCAAAGCGGACAGGAAAAGGAAGGTGGGGATCCGCGATAAAAGCGGGAAACGTAGAGCCGCGACAAAAAGTGGACAGGGAAAATTAAGCAGAGCTGCCACAAAAGCAGGCAGGAGAATTAAGTAGAGCTGCGACAAAAGCAGACAGGAGAATTAAGTGGAGCCGCGGCTAAAGCGGACAGGAAGGTTAAGTGGAACAGCGACAAAAGCGGGCAGGGAAATTAAAGTGAAAGCAGGTGAAGGAAAAGGTGCTGCTAGTATCATGGGCGCAACCTCTTCGCACCCAATTTTTCTGACTCTTAACGAGCTGCTCCTTTCAAAGAAATTAGAGATTAAGAAGGGTACTTTGGAAAGATTTCTGGAGGAATGTGATGTCGGGGCACCCTGGTTTGCAGTCTCTGGAAGCCTCACGGTAGCTTCCTGGGAAAAGTTGGGCCGTGATCTAGACTTCGCTGCAGAACAAGGGACGCTTAAACATGGAGTTAGACCAGTTTGGAAATTAGTGAGAGGGTGTCTCAAAGACCAGCGCTGCAGCAATGCGGTAGAGAATGGACAGGCAGCCTTAGAAATGTTGCAGGAGGAGCCGGGCAGTGGTAGCGCACGCCTTTAATCCCAGCACTTGGGAGGCAGAGCCAGGCGGATGTCTGTGAGTTCGAGGCCAGCCTGGACTACCAAGTGAGTCCCAGGAAAGGCGCAAAGCTACACAGAGAAACCCTGTCTCGAACCAAAAAAAAAAAAAAAGAAATGTTGCAGGAGGAAAGATCAGAAAAAGCCATGTCTGCTAGAGCAGCATCTACCAGAAGTAAAACAAAAAAGGGGAAAGAAAAAACAAGGTTATATCCTGACCTTTCGGACTTAGAGCATTCCGAGTCCCCTATCTCCTCCCCTGATTCTGATGGTGTAGAGTCATTATGTGAAACCTTGCAGAGCGTGAGAATAAGAAAGAAAAGGGGTAGAAATAAGGGAGAAAGAGAAAGAATTAAAGGATGTGAGTCTGAGTGTGGAGCCGCTCCCTCAGCTCCTCCACCGTATCTGGAATCTGCCTCCATGTCTAGAGTTGTCTCTATGGGGAATTCTTTTAACCCGGAGGTTTGGAGACAGGTTAGAACTGAAATGCAGTTAGCTTGCCCAGTGTTTCTCAATGCCCAGACTCAGCAGAGATACCATGAACCTTTGGATTTTAAGGTCATCAAGTCTCTAGCGGAATCTGTCCGGACTTATGGCATCACAGCCTCATACACTGTTGCTCAAGTGGAGGCTCTGCACAGATTTTGCATGACTCCATCCGATTGGATGAATCTTACTCGAGCATGTCTCAGCGCAGGACAGTATTTAGACTGGAAGGCATTTTTGATAGAATTTGCCAGTGAGCAAGCTGCGATTAACAGGGCTGCAGGTGGAGGTCAAGCAGCTTGGGATGTAGACATGCTGCTGGGACAAGGCCGATTTGCCAATCAACAAAATGGATATCCACAGCAGGTTTATGACCAGATAAATCAATTAGCAACAAGGGCATGGAAATCACTACCTAATAAAGGGGAAGTGAGCGGTAACCTTACTAAGATCCTTCAGGGACCTATGGAACCTTTTTCAGATTTTGTGGCCCTCATGGTCGAGGCTGCAGGCAGAATCTTTGGGGACCCAGATACCGCGATGCCGTTTATAAAGCAGCTAGTTTATGAGCAGTGTACCAAAGAATGCAAGGCTGCGATCACCCCTTATAAGAACAAAGGTCTAGAAGTATGGATGAAAGTATGCAGAGAATTAGGGGGACCTCTGACTAGCGCAGGCCTTACGGCTGCAGTTATGCAGCTTAGTAACAAAAGAAACTAAGAATGGTGGATGCCAGAAACAGTACAACAAGGCATCCGCAGCTGAGATCTGTGGAAAATCAATGCAACACAGAAAAAACCTGAGCTAACAGCGATTGAAGCCAGGCACGGTGGGTTTATTGATAGGAAGATCCTCCACCACCATAAGAGATCATAATCCACACAGCCCTATGAAGGGCATGGTGAAGTGGAAAGATATCCTCACGGGCAGCCGGCATGGCCCCATCCCGTGCTGACATGGGCGGGAGGTTCTGTTTGTGTTTTTCTGCAGGACAGGCTAGACCCTATCTGGGTACCTGAACGATTGGTGCGACAGGCCCCTCAGACGGAGAGACAGGATGACACCCCGGAAGCTGATGTGCCTGATCCTGATAGCCCTGATTCTGACAAGCGTGCCAGCGGGAGCAGCTGACTACTCTGGGCTCTTATAAAAGCCTGGCTATACCCTTTGCCCATAACATCAATTCTAAAGAAGTGGGCGGGATTAGGTGCCCTGGCAGTCCTACTGGTACTTGTCTCCCTGATGTGCCTGTGGTGCATTGTTCGTTTAAGGGTTTCTCAGCAACGCAATGCAGCCATGATTATCCAAGCCTTTACAGCCATAGAAGCTGCACAGTCTCCCCAGTCCTGGCTGGCCGCATTAAAAACTTGATCGCACAGGATGCGAGGCTAGTGCACTGCACTTGGGTCTAGCTGTATTGCAAAACCCAAAAAGAGCAAGTCTAATTGCATGTGGGTTGATGCCCTAATTCCCACCTCTGCAAAAAAGGGTGTCGGACGGGTCAAGTGTTCTCTGGGTGGATGACACCTGGACTAACACCAGTACAATGTCCAAGTTGTTTTTTGGCAGAGATTAGACCTCTGCTCTTGCCTGCTGCTTAAAACAATAAAGGGGGAGCTGTAGAGAGCCGTGCACGGCCGTGCCCCAAAGATGGTGCAGCATCTGGCTTCTGCCTTCCCGATGGCAGGTGCTCCTTATTTGGCTAAGGCTAGGATCTGGCTTGCTTCTGCACACCTGGACCTAATCTGGCTTGCTTGCACATGTCTGACCCTAGCGGCATTGTCCACGTGGCACCACGGGGTTGATTGCCCAGTGGCTATAAAGGGCGTGGGCTGACTTTCCCAGTGGAGTGATTGTGAGAGAGACTGGGAGGGTGACTGTGAGAGTGAGAGAGGAGAGTGAGAGAGAAGAAAAAAAAGACTATCCCCGGGGTCAGAAGATTGTTCAAGGTTCCTGAATAAACTGCTTAGAGAAGAGTCTGGCGTCGCGTCATCCTTGCTGGTCGAGGCGGACGCGACATTACACAAGTCTTTCACTTGCTTGCTTAGAATGACAAGATATTTTATATGATTTATGGCTTTTTTTTATTTTGCAATACAGTTCAGTTCTATATACCAGCCACGAATTCCCTTGTTCTCCCTGCACCCACCCCCTCACCTTCCCCCCAATCCATCCCCTATTCCCACCTCCTCCAGGGCAAAGCGTCCCCCACGGACTGAGATCAAACTGGTAGACTCAGTCCAGGCAGGTCCAGTCTCCTCCTCCCAGGCCGAGCCAAGTGACCCTGCATAGGCCCCAGGTTTCAAACAGCCGACTCATGCAATGAGCACAGACCCAGTCCCACTGCCTGGATGCCTCCCAAACAGATCAAGCCAATCCACTCTCTCACCCATTCAGAGGGCCTGATCCAGTTGGGGACCCCTCAGCCATTGGTTCATAGTTCATGTGTTTCCATTCGTTTGGCTATTTGTCCCTGTCCTTTATCCAACCTTGGTCTCAACAATTCTCGCTCATATAAACCCTCCTCTCTCTTGCTAATTGGACTCCCAGAGATCCATCCGGGGCCTAGGTATGTATCTCTGCATCCAGTTCCCTCAGTAGTTGGATGTGGTTTCTAGCACGACAATTAGGGTGTTTGGCCATCCCATCACCAGACTAGGTCAGTTTAGGTTGTCTCTCCACCATTGCCAGCAGTCTGTTGTGGGGGTATCTTTGTGGATTTCTGTGGGCCTCTGTAGCACTTTGCTTCTTCCTATTCTCATGTGGTCTTCATTTACCATGGTCTCCTGTTCCTTGTTCTTCCTCTCTGTTGTTGATGCAGCTAGGATCTCCCGCTCCCCCAAGCTCTCTTTCCCTCGACCCTCGCTCTTCATTACGCCCACTCATGTCCAGGCTGTTCAAGTACATCTCTTCCATTTCTCTGTCATTGGGCCATCCCCATGTCTTTCTTTGGGTCTTGTTTTCCAGGTAGCCTCCCTGGTGATGTGAGTAGCAGTCCAGTCATCTTTGTTCCACATCTAGTATCCTCCTATGAGTGAGTACATACCATGTTTGTCTTTCTGAGTCTGGGTTACCTCACTCAGGATGATTTTTTCTAGATCTATCCATTTGCCTGCAAACCTCATGATGTCATTGTTTTTCTCTGCTGAGTAGTATTCCATTGTGTATATGTACCACATTTTGTTTATCCATTCTTCAGTTGAAGGGCATCTAGGTTGTTTCCATGTTCTGGCTATTACAAACAATGCTGATATGAACATAGCTGAACAAGTGCTCTTGTAGTATGATTGAGCATTCCTTGTGTATATGACCAAGAATGGTATAGCTGGATCTTGGGGGAGATTGATTCCCAATTTTCTAAGAAAGCCCCATATTGATTTCCAAAGTGGTTGTACAAGCTTGCATTCCCACCAGCAGTGGAGGAGAGTTCCCCTAGCTCCACATCCTCTCCAGCATAAGGTATCTTCAGTGTCAAAGCACTCACCTTATATTTAAGGCAACTTTTAAAGCACGGTTCGCCCATCGGTTTGCATCGATTTATGGCTATTGGAATGGGTGTTGTTTCCCTCATTGCTTTCTCAGCCCATTTGCCATTTGTATATAGGAAGGCTATGGGTTGTTTGTCTTTTCTTTTTTCTTTTTTTTTTGGGGGGGGGAGTTCTTTTATTCAGTCACTTGACTAAAGGTGTTTCTCAGCTGTAATTTCACCCAGGTAGAATTTTTAGGGTAGCTGATTTACAGTATTATTTCATCTGCAAGGAACAACACTTGAATTTCGTTTCCAATAAGACAGGTTCTGCTTCAGTTGTCTTATTGCTCCTGCTAGAACTTCAATTATTATATTGAATAGATGTGGAGAAAGTGGACAACCATTCTTTGTCTTATTCCCGATTTTAGTTGAATTGCTTTAAGTTTCTCTCCACTTAATTTGATGTTGGCTCTCAGCCTTGTATAAATTTCATTTATTATATTTAGGTATATCCCTTGTATACCAGTTCTCTCCAAGACTTTTACCATGAAGTGTGGTTTGATTTTCTCAAAGGATTTTGACCAATGAGATGATAAAATGTTTTTTTTTCATTCAGCTTGTTTATATGGTAGATTACACTGATAGATTTTTATATGTTGAACCATCCTTGCATCTCTGGGATGAAGTCTAATTGATAATGGTGAATAATCTTTTTGATGTATTCTTAGATTCTGTGTTTGAGCATTTTATTGAGTACTTATCATTCTACGTCTAATTAATGTATGTTGGCTCTAGTATTTCTCGGTTTAGTTTTGTCTGGATGACCTCTCCATATTTGAGAGTGTGATATGGAAGTGTCCCACTATGAATGCATGAGAGTTGATGTGTGATTTAAGATTTCATAGTGTTTCCTTTACAAACATGAGTGCAGAGGTACATTTTAGATAGACAGATGGTCTTCAAACACTTCAGAGACCTACAGAGTATAGCATTTAAGATGTTTTAATAGCATTAGGCTTTTCATGACAGTGAGATATGTTTGCTTCTGACAGCAACAATCTACTTCAAAAGAGGCTGATGGGCATCAAAGAACCTCCATATAAAGTTTGCATTCAAGGTTCCAAAGCTAGCCATTTTGGCAAGAAACTGCTTTTGCCTCAACTGCTTAGAGTATGCTGTCAAATTGCATAAGCAGAATACAAAAAGAAGGTAACTGCTGAACTTTGCCAAAACAAGGTTGGACAGTCCAACAAATCCCTGCTTCACAGAAAAAATCTGCCAGATATTCTAGGCCTTTAGTCCAAAGATGGATTCCCCAAGTTGGAAAGGAACCTTGTTTAACAGTCCAGGAAGCTAGCTGTTTCTCTCATTTCTATAGTTTTGGAAATTGCTTCCTTTGCATTTCTTGTATACTCTCAGGACATTGATGGGGTTGAAGACTATACAGTTGTTACAGTGTTCCCTGTTACCAAATCCAGGAAAGAAACTACATAGGAGATGTAAAGTTTATAAAAGGTTGAAAGACAAAAAAGCTTGAGTTGTTTAAAGAATCATTTAAGGTGTAAAAGATATTTTTAGGTTGGTAAAACAAGGTATGATAAAAATAACTTAGGTATAAAACCTTATATTCTTCAAGATAGGATAGATAATATAATTTTTTCTTCATTTATGCCAAATAGAAATAGACTGCTCATTGTGAATGTAATTCTTACTTAACAAATGTTTTTCTTATATATAGTTTTACTGTGTTAGAGTTAAAACCTTTCCTTTTGATTTAGAAGACAAAGGAAAATTATTTTTTGGCTTGTCTTCAGTGTTTTTTTTCATTTTTCTTTATTATGAAATTTTGTACTCACTCCACATATCATCCACAGATCCCCCATCCTCTGTCCTCCCTCCTCTCTTCTCCCACACCCAGCCCTCTTTCACAAGCCACCCTACATCCCCACATCCCCCAAATCGAGGTCCCTCATGGGGAGTCAGCAGAGCCCAGCACACTGAGCCTAAACAGGTCCTAGCCCCTTCCCACTGCACCAAGGCTGTGCAAGGCGTCACACCACAGGCACAGGATTCCCAGAAGCCTGCCCATAGACCAGGGACAGATGAAAGTCTTATAAAATAATCCTTTTGTACACTGTAAAAATATGCCTCTGCGTATGGCACCTTCTGACTGGTTTAATATAAAGCTCAATAGCTAGGCAGTAATGGATAGGTGGAACTTCCTGGCGGAAAGAGGAACAGGGAGGAGGCTTAGAGATGTGAGGGGGTGGGTGGATGTGGTTGTCACAAAAGCCTTCAGTGTCCCTCTTTTCATTGAGTCTACAACCACATACCACTCTAAATGTAGCTACACTCATCAGGAGCATGGATGATGGACTTCCACATGGTCTCCATCAGCATCATGTTCATGCACCTCAGCATGGTCTCCAATGTAAGTACAAGCCATGAACACCATCATAGCCCATGGCATGAATATCAATATAGCCTCAGGTGATTCTGCAGGCCACTCACATAAACATGCTCCTCAATGGCAGCATGGCTCAAAGACATCAACATGGCTTCAGGTAGCTGCAAAGACCATGCAGATACAAATGTCTTTTGATGGCAACAAAAGTCACAGACATCAACTATGCCCATGGCTATGTACCCGTTGCCCCTAATAGCACACCCTCTGCAGCAGTATAGGCCATTCACACAAACATGGCTTCTGCTAACAACCACACCATGGATACTAATCTGGACTCCTTTAGTAGTACAGACTACAGACGACTACCTGGCCTCCACAGTAACAAGGGACTTGGACATCCACATGATTTCAGGTGGCAGCACAGAAGATGAACATCTCCATGAACCTTGAGCTTCAACCAACTGGGTAAGTCAACCATGGCTATCAATATAACTCTGGGGCTGCATGAATTAGAGAGTTTTTTTTTTTAAGAAGATTCAATACAGAAAGTGAACCATTTTGTCTTGGACATCCTGTTATTTCTCAGCACCAGAGTAATCATATGCCTAGGCAGCATGTTTAAGAGCTAAGTGTGCAAGTTTGAGGATGCTGCACAGTACCCTGTCAGCCAGACAGAGCATCAACATATTCCCCCATCCACTGAAGCCTTCTCTCACACCTATGACCACTGTTGTGTCTCTAATCCCACCTCTCCACACACACTTCCCACTCTGTTCCTCCATCTTTCCCATCTCTCCATCCCATATTCATTTGTCTTCGTGGCATTGGAACCTGCAGTTTGTCATACAGTATGTTTTTTCCAAAACAGCTTTACATTCAATTGTTCATTGCAAGTTGATGATCTGGTTCGAGGTTTCTGGTTTGTAAAGCACCATTGGCAAGACTCATCTCAGATATACTGCTATTGTACAGTGTCAGGGTTATGTTGGAGCTAGGAAGGGCATCTGGGGCAGGGTTCTTGGGAGCTTTTGGCTCCTGCACACATACACACACCCTTCAAGTTGTCTCCCCCCAATTTTGATGAATTTCTAAACAGACTTATTAAATGAGAAACACAGAGCCAAATACAGAGGTATTAGCCATAGAAGTCACAACAATAGCTGTGAACTAACCTTAGCTCATGACCTCACCATAGCTTGCCAAAAGAGCGTCTTCCTGACTAAACTGTGCCTTTATTATCTTGCTGTTCTGCCTTCTCATTGGCTCGAAGCCCAGCCACATCACCTCCTCATCACTGCCTATCTATATAGACCTCCAGGTCTCTATGGTTGGTACTGGGATTAAAGGTCTGTGTCACCATGCTTGGCTGTGTTCTTGAACACAGAGACTCTGCTTGACATGTGATCAGATTAATGGCATGTGCCACCACTGCCTGACTTCTGTTTAAGGCTGGCTATGACCTCTGATCTCCAGGCAAACTTTATTTACTGTCTTACAAATAAAATATTACATTTCTGCACAAATATAGTATCACCACACCTCAAGGTTCCTGGGGCTAGACCTTTATGCTTGTAGCAGCTCCACTGCCCCATGCTCTCCATCTCCCATTAGGGAAAGCATCCCAGGTTACATGGCTCTGTTCCTCCATCTTTCTAATTTCATGAGTCTACTTTTATAAGCATCTTCCCGTATGACTTGACTTTTTGTTTTAGTTTTTATTTTAATTTTTGTTATTCATTTATTTATTTTATATCCTGTCTTTAGTCTTGCCCCATGCTCCCCTCCCAGTCCCCCCTCCAAAACCGCTCCCAGATCCCTTCTATTTCAGCTCCATGCAGGAAAGGGCAGGTCTCTCATGAGTATCAATAAAACATAGCAAAGCCAGTTATTATGAGACTAAGCACCGCCCATGTATTAAGGGTGGTCAATGTGACCAGTTTGAGTAGGGTCCCAAAAGTCAGTAAAAGAATCAGAGACAGCCACTGGTCCCACTGTTATGAGAACCACAAGTAGGCCAACCTACACAACTGTAATATATGCAACGTACATTGGTCAGTCCATGCAAGTTTCTTTGTTGCTGGTTCGGTCTACCTATGATCCCACAATAGTTAATTGTGTGAGACGTTCTATGGTGTGCTTGACCCCTCTGGTTCCTACAATCCCTTCTCTGTTGCAGGAATCCTGAAATCCACCTAAAGTTTGGCTGTGGAAGACTTGTTTTTTTTTTCTTTTAGGTTATTCTGGAGCTACTGCTGTCTCTGCAGACTCCTTTACTCTGCACTACCCTTCGGAGCCTCCATGGGTCTTTCAGACTCCACAGAGTCCTGAGTCATGTATACTGCTGTCTTCATTTTTTTCCTCTGATCTACAATTATTTTTAATGTCACAGATGTTTATTTATCTTAATAGAAACTTTTTGTACATATTAGTCCAAACATCCATTTTTCCCTCCTCCAAAACTTAACAATCACTTTTATTATTCCTGCTTTTATGAGATCACTTCTTTTAGACCTTCTGTATACATGAAATGAAACAGCATTTTGTCTCACTATATTTTATGTGTATATAAAATATTTGTATCTATTTACATCTTAGTGAGCATCTATCTTACTATTGTGATTACATCTGCAATGAGCACAGGAGTACAGGAATCTTTTCAAAATCTTGATTGCAATTCACTTTCATAAACAACCAGCAAAGGGATTCATTGGTCACAATGCAGTTGTATTTTAGTATTTGAGTTACCACCACAATATTTTCCATCATGGCTACACCAATTTACATTTCTACTATCAGTTTGCCATCCTTCTCCTCTATAGATCCTCAAATAGTTGCTAACGTGTGTTTTTATACTGAACATTCAAATATGAGCAAAGGAATAATGAATTCTAGTTTTCACTTTGAACTTTTTTTGCATAAATTATTCATAATACTAAACATAATTTCACTTATCTGATTGTCCATTGTACTAGGGGTTGCTACATGATACAAAACTTTATGGTTATCTACAAACTGAATCTATCTCAAAGGTTACTTTGATTTATGTGCCTCTGGCCCTTTTCAAGTGGGGTGTACTAATACGTTCTTTCTGGCACTAGGGATGGCTCCGCCATTAAAGGCTAGGCTAATAACTAAGTACAATACATTCTTTCACGTATCTGAAACAATTTATACCTTATCAGAATGTTGTCTTAGTCACTGTTCTATTTCTGTGAAGAAACTCCATGACCTTGGCAACACTTATAAAGGAAAGCTGTTAATTGAGGGCTTATTAACAACTTCAGAAACTGGATCCACTCTCACCTTCACAGGGAACAAGGCAGCCAGGCATGAGAGATATGGTGCTGGAGAAGTAGATGAGAGCTACACACTGACCAGTAGACAGACAGACAGACAGACAGAGCTTGGTCCTGGCATAGGCTTTTGAAACCTCAAAGCCCATCCCCAGTGACAAACTTCCTCCAACAAGGTTAAACCTGCTGATCCTTTAATCCTTTTAAGGAGTTGGACTCCCTGGAGACTAAGCTTTTAAATACATGAACTGATGGGGACATTCTCCTGATAACAAATGTTGTTATGATCTTATTTTGATTCTCAATCTACTTTTGTGGATCTTTGCTCAAATTTGGGCTATTACTCTGTCATATTCTTGTTAAATGAGTATATTTTTCCCTGAATGATCCAACGAAGAAAGATGTACCTATTATTTTGTATTTTCTTGGTATTTTGAAACAAAGATTGCTTGTCTTGTTAAGACTAAAAATAGACTAAAAGCACGCAAACAAATAAGTGCTTTTAGTCTACTTTTCCAACACTGACTGTCACATTTTTAACCAACATTATAAATTAAGCTACAATACTGCAATTTGTTTGAGGCAGCCAATTTCACAAAGAGTCAGTAGAAAGTTCAGAAATACTCAATATGTTTGTGAACTAATGGCAGCTATAAAGGCTGATTTATACTTATGATAAATTCATAATTAATACATAATTTCATCACTACTTAAATTATTTTTTAATAAAATATGTGATACTTTCAGAAATTATTGGTGTTTGTTAATTTTATTTAGTTTTCACTTTTATAAGATTGCACTTGCTTATACCGATTCTTTGGTTGTTATTGTTTCTGTTTTGCATGTTCAGTTTGTCAAGACAGAGTTTCTCTGTGTAATACCTCTAGTTGTCTTGGAACTCATTTTCTAGGTCATGCTGGCCTGGAACTCAGATCTGCCTGCCTCTGCCTCCCGAGTGCTGGAATTAAAGGCATGTACCATCTTGCCTGGCTGCTTGTTCTTCATACATCAATTATAGTGCTTTTTCTACTAATTGGATTATAAAACAATATAGGAAAACATTCCTGGGTGAATATGGTTAAAATTTATTATTTTCAAATTATACTTTCTAATTCTGTGGGAGCCCACAACTGACTCAGTTTCCCAGTTTGAATCTGAAGTCTATTCTGAGTCATTAGAGTTCAAGCTTGCTTGCTCTGGGTCTGTGAAAATGTCCTGATTCACTCACAAAGTCTCCTTGAAGGGCTGTGAGAAAGTCCTGTTTAGCCCATACTAAGAAACATAAGACCCAGCTAGATGCAGGCTGCTGATGCCAGCCGGAGGAACTTCGAGGTAGAAAATAAAACCACCTGTTCCTTGATGCCAGGCAGGATAGATAGTTGTTGAATGTCTGTGTTGTGCATTGTTCTACCTCTGCCCTTCAAGACTTTACATATGCTGGCTTGAAATAAACTTGGGACTGTCCAGCATTGACTGGCAGTTGTCTGGACTCTGTTATGTCTACCTCATTGTGTCTACCATCCACATGTCTCCACCCAGCTACCCAGTTACTGGTCAGCAAACTTTGACACAATCCCTGAAAACTATATTGATTTTGGCAATCAAATGGAAAACCAGTATTTTGGTTTTTTGAGACAGAATTTCTCTGTATAACAGCCTGGCTGTCCTAGAACAAGCTGCTTAGACTAGGCTGCCCTCAAACTCACAAAGATCCACCTACCTCTGCCTGGCTTATTTTTACTTTTCTTTATTGCTTTTATTAAAATTTATAATTCATTTCATATACCAAACAGATTTTGCCCTCCCTCTTCTCCTCCCATTCCCTGCTCCCACCTCCGTTCTACCCCCTCATCCACTCCTCCATCTCCATTCCCAAAGGATAAAGACTCCCATTAGAATCAACAAGGCATGGCATGTCAAGTTGAGGCAGCACCAAGCTCCTTTGCCCTGCATCAAGGCTTAGCGAGTCTGAGTGAGGCCTCCCACAATAGGGAATAGGTTCCCAAAACCCAGCTCACGCACAAGGAACAGCTCCTGGTCCCACTGCTAGGGGCACCAAAAACAGAAAAAGCACACAACTGTCACCCACATGCAGAGATTCTAAATTGGTCTCATGCAAGCTCCCTAGCTGTCATTCTAGAGTCCTTGAGCTCCTATGAGCTCTTGTCAGCTGTCACTGTGGGTTTTCCCATCATGGTCTTAACACCTCTTGCTCATATAATCCCTCCTCATTCTCTTCACCTGGACACCCAGACCTGGGACCAGTGATTCCCTGTGGATCTCTGCATCTGCTTCCTTAAATTACTGGATGGAGGTTCTATGATGACAATTAGGGTTGTCACCAATCTCATTACAGTAGATGGCCAGGTCAAACAAGCTCCCCACTATTGTTAAGTTTCCTGGCACCAGATTTCCTCCTAACCCCATAATGGTCACCTCTATAAAGATATCTCTTTTATTGCTCTCCCTCTCCATCCTTCACCCAACTTGATCATGCTGTTTCCTCAGGTCCCCATCTCCCATTCCCTCCTCTTGAATCCTCCACCACCGTTTTACCCAGGAGATCTCACACATTTCTCCTTCCCAGGACAAACAATGAGCCCTTCTTGGGGTCCTCCTTGTTACCTTGTTTCTATGGAGATGTGGATTGTAACTTGGTTATTGTTTGCTTTACATCTAATAATCCACAGACAAGATGGGACAGAGGTCTTCCACGTGAGCAGCAGCAGCAGCAAACAGTCAAGTCCAGGCCTGACCCCGAGCTCACAACTTGGAGCAATCCTAAACCAACACACAAGCCTCCAGCGAAGGGTGACTTGCATCTCAAGGCTGGAGTCAAGACGAAGCAAGAGGCCAAGAGTGTCCTTAGGGGAGCCACAGCTAGCTGCACAGAACCGGGTGCCTGTGGCAAAGCCCCGAAGAAGTAGAGAGGAGCCTTGGCGCTTCCAAGTGTCCAAGGCCATCTCCAGCAAGTCAGGTGCTGGGGGAAAGACTCCAGGCCACTGGATGGAGGAAGGGCCCCCACCTGATCCTTTGGAGGCCTGCCTCAACTCTGATAGCTCTCCTCTTTCCTCTGTTCTGCAGCTGCAGCGGACTGGGTGCAAGAGGAGGGGGAAAAGCACCTGGAAAGCTAAGGAGGCCCTTAGCCCTGGAGCAAAGATGTCTCAGGGCAAGTCAGATAGTTGCCAAGATCCAAATGGCCATAGAGTTGCTAGGCATCCCTTTGCAGAAGATGCCTCCAGTCTCCTAGCATGCTTCCCACTGGGTGGCCAGGAACCGACTTCATTCCACACTGAAGAAGACAACCTGCCTCGGGCATGCAGAAGGAACTTCAAAACACCAGTCTATTTGGGTCCTGCACATGACAGGCTAGCGCAGAACTCGCAGCAAGGACACCTTGCTGAGCCCCTTGACTGTCCCTGGAAAACTCGATGCCAAGACACAGCGGAAGAAACTGTGCCCTGGCAACAAGAGGAGGAGTCCAGTCCACAGACACACATTGGCAAGCCATTTCATACCCAGACTGAGAGCACCACAATCTTCCAGCTGCAGGAGTCCCCTGAGCTGAGGCTGCAAGCCCTGAGAGCCCACTTCCAAGGTGCACAAGCCAAGAATCCTCAAGGTAGGCAAACCAAGATGATTGCCTTCCAGTCTCAAGCCACAAGCCCAGGCCAGAACGTAGAGTCTGGACCCGGGAAAGTGGTCTCCTCTGCAAAGAGCAACCTCCAGGAGGCCTCTGTCCACAGGGTGCCACAGAGTGCACCCTGCCTACAGTCCAGGGTCAGTAGCAAGCCCCAGCCTAAGAAACCTGCCCCACTCATGGCCAAGTCCATCAGGCATTACAAGGAGAGGCTTTCTTAAAGGTGACCCGAGGATGCTCTCTGCCCTGGAATTGCTGGCAATCCTCTGAACCAGACCTCCTCTCCTTTCTTCCTGGAGAGACCAGGCATAGCAGTGCCTGCTTGCTCCAGGTATTCTTCTTGCTCCAACTCCTGGCTGCCATCTCCTGAGACCCTGGGCATGCTTCCCTGCCTGCTCCCTAGGCCCATCTATGCTTTTGGCCCAACTGGAAGCACCTAGGCCTCCACCTGCAAAGAGAGCTTTGTTCCAGAGTAAATACTCCACTTTGGATTTTGCCTCCACCCAACACTGTAGTGGGTAGCCATTCCAGCTTTCCGTCTGCAAGTTCCTACCCCCACTGAGGCTTCGGTAACTATTACACCTACAATGGAGAGTGAAGGGAGGGCCCTGAAAACCTGAGATCCGGATAGGCATCGCTCTCTTGCTTGGACTGTGGACGCTAGAGGTAGACAGAGGAGAGTTCTCCAGAGAACTCCGCCGGACTGTGCTGTGTCTTTCACAGAACTTGCAACCTACCTTTCCCTTCATTTGTAAGTTATGCCATTACATAAATCTCCCTTTTAACTACGTGGAGTGGCCTTAATAATTTCACCAATATCTGGCACTCACGTGGAGCAAGTCCCAAAGGCTTGTGTGGCTCCTGTCCTCTGCTTCCTCCCCAGCTGGTGGGCACTTGAAGCTGCAGGTTACCACCTGCAGAGTTCTGTAAAACCAGGAAAAACCTACATGGTTCCATTCCTAAAAAGGAACTACTGATCTCAGTCCCAGACCAGCAAATCGCTGTGAGTGGGGCTTCCTGAGTCCTGGCTCTCTGCTCTAGCCCAAGGCTTCCACAGTTTCACCTAGTTAAAATAGACAGGGCACTGTCCCCTGTCCCTGGGGGTGGGGGGGTTTGGAGCCATGCCTGCTGACAGACCTATTGTCTGTAGAGGCAGAGAGGGGCTTAGAGTGGCCTGGAAGTCTCCAGGCCCTGAAGCTCCAGGGGGTCACCGGAAAAACTGTCTGCTGCCTGTGCTCACTCTGCTGCCAGACAAGGCATTCAACAGGACCTGCTTTAGCGCTATACCAACGCCTCCTTCTGGATGAAAAGTCCTACTACACCCCCAGAACCGCGGAAAGCTATGATAGCCAAGGCAGTGTCTTATCTCAAGTAAAAGTACTTGATAATTTTATACCTTAAAATTGACTAACAAAGTTTGAGTAATTCTTGTAATATGGCTGACAACATTACCTCACAAGAATTTAAAAACTTTTTGTCTGCATGATGAATATCATTCTCCTGGAAATATATGACCTTCCTCGGGCATATTTGTCCTGTACCATTTTGGCATTCATTGTAATAATTCACACAGTGTTCTGTGGGGTGTTTACCCACCAACCCCACAGTTCAGAGTTTTCTTGAGTGTGAGCAGCAGGAAATATTAGATAGAAGGATTTATTGCGGAGAATATTGCAGAGATAAACAGATAGAATATAAAGGATAGCCTTGAAAGGGCCTGGAACATTTTCCAAAGGGCCCCGACTGTCTCTGCCCCAGGGTATTTATAGAGACGCCAAGGGGGTGGAGCAAAAGACCTCCTCCCCCAGCACAGCCAAGTGCAGACCATCTCAGACACCTGCACTTAGGCCTGTGGTCCTAATCATCTTCTCCATGCAGACCTGCTGGGTAAAGCCATGAGAAAACTGAAAATGGGCTCCCACAGGTCTCCCCCTTCTTAATATATAAAAAATAACTCATTAATAGCTTACACCTCCCAGTACGGGAGTAGAGGACGATATAGATGGCATTTCTCTTTTGAATTAGGTCCAAGGTGACTACAGCAGTCCTTAGCTGCATCAAGCCCTCTTTAAACCAAAAACTCTTAAGGCAACTACTAACTTAAAGAATCCCTTAGCTTCATCATTACCATTAACAGGTTAACATAAATATTGCTATACATATTCTCAATTCTCCCAGTCTTACAACACAAAGCAAACTCTTAACAGAACCATTTGAATTCGCATATATGGTGCTACATATAGTTAACAATTTTCTCCGTCTTACAACTTTAACTCTTAATCATTTGAATTTTCTTGCTAACACAATATAGGAAAATCTTCGATGTATTCACATCAAACTTAAATATTTCATTAACTCCACAAAACCAGGGTGCATTAATATCAATAGGTTAAACATAATTTCTGCAAACAGAATTCAACCTCATAACTCCTTTTTAGAATTTTGTAAACAAAATCTCAAACGTAGTTAGGAAAAAAACCCCAAAATTTTACAATTCCTACAAACCCATATTGAAAAGCAATATTCTCAATCAAGAGCAGTTTCTTAAACTCTTTACACTTTAATGTAATCTTAGTATACCCATTTGCATTTCTTACTAACAAAACATAACATAATTCACTCAAATAAAATATTTTTTAAATTAAATAGACTAAAGAATATTAACTCTTCCTTTTCTTTATAATTTTTTAAGCAAAACCTCAAGCCTAGTTAGAAAACCCAAACTTTTCTGTTTAAACAGTTCCATTTGTAACACAAAACCAGTTCTGTACACAATTCCATTTTTACATAAACAGTTCCAATTTTAATCCAATTCCAGAAAATAGTTCCCAGGTCATTACTATAAGTAAACTCAAAATTGTCTCATTGCAATGAAATCTCTATTGTTCATTTTGTTTCTTAAGTCCCAACATTCAAATGATAAATTCTGGTACTAGCCTTCCAAACATGAAGAAATCCATAACCAAAATCTTTTTGTAGTTTTATCTCATTTTAAGTTCAAAAAGTTCAAAAAAGTAAATTCTGGTATCAGGCTTTCTCTTCCAAATATGAAGAGACGTTTTACAACCAAAATTTTTCGCAGATAAAAATTTTTGTTCAAACAAGTGTCTCTGCAACTTTTATTCTCAAGCCAGAGACCTTTTTAGTTACAGTAATATTTTAAATTGCACCATTTTTGCTGTTAGCTCAGGTTTTTCTGTGTTGTGTTGATTTTCCACAGATCTCAGCTGCGGATGCCTGTTGTGCTGGTTCTGGCGTCCACCATTCTTAGCTTCTCAGCAGTTTCTGGAACTTTTGAAAACATTCAGACTGCCTGCTTTGCAGTCTACTGTGACACTGCCTTCTGTGGCTCTGGTTCTTTCAACCATATACATTAAGAATAGACTCACACTTAACATTTACACTTTACAAACTCACATAACATTTTTTGCCTTGCAAAGCATTTAGACTCACATTCAACATTTACATTTTACAAACTCACATATAACATTAACATCTATTTATTTATACTCCTTAAGGAAACTATAGAACTACTTTAGCAAATGTATTTCTTATTATTTCTTATATACTTATCTTATTTCTTATTTAAACTTAAATTTAAAACTAGCATCTTAAAAGCTTACTACATGTCTTAAGACTACCTTAGATAATTCTTGCAAGCTTATATTCTTAAGGGAACACTACAGATCTATTTTATAAACTTATATAGGGTTATCATTAGCATATATCTAATTTAGCAAACATCTAAAGATTTCTTAAAACAGATATAACAGAATTTTTACGAACTCCCATATCTTACTTTATCTTTTTCTATTTCTTACTCTTAATTATTATCACTATCTCTATTAGAAAGATTCTCTTAACTAGACAGGAAGTACGTACATCATTTCTAAAGTTTAGAGTTTATAGTCAGCTTTGCTATAAAGCACTGGGATTTAGTGAGTGTTGCTGTTATAGAATTGTGATAGTTGTTGCTAGGGGACTGTAACCTTCTCAGGATGAAACCACACTCCAAAGTTGCCAGTTCTCTCAGCCATTCCAGACCGGCAGAGATGCACTGTCAGCGGTAACCGGTTTTTAACTAGAGGCTGTCCCTTCACCCAAATTCATAATAGTCCCCAAAGTGCTTCAATTCAGACAAACATTTCTATTACAGCAGTACTTTTGGTTCTTTCTACTGAAAAACTTCACTTCATGCTGAGCCTGAAATTTCCGTATTTAGCTGCTGTAAAGGTGTTCTGCAAAGACTGCACAGCTATTAGGTGATATAAAGTATTTTTCTAAAGGAGCTAGTAAGGCCAAAATTGGTACAGCTCTGAATTCTATTTCCACATTGTTTGCATTAACCAGTGACAAAACCTCAGAAACACTAATCCAGCCACTTTCATTCTGGTTCCTTTATAGGAACCTCATTGGAGCTGACTTTTCCTTAGTTCCACGCTCCTTACCAAATGATCTGGTAACCACGGAGCTTCATTCTCTTGTGAAAAACCACAAACATGTCCTCGTCCCCATATGAACACAGGATCGGGACCCTTCCATAATCCCGAGCAGGGATCTTTCCATCTTAAACTTTTGCTATTTTGATGAAGAGCATGTGACTGTTGAGCCATTTCCACTTGGGATAATGCTCAGCCATTGCATTACCCTCAGCTAAAGGACCAGGAAGACTGGAGTGAGCTCTAATATGGCCCACAAAGCATGGCAGCTTTCTTTTGTGAATAGCCTCTTGAATTTGTTGAAACATTTTGACTTGATTGTTTTTAGTTCCAATATTTTCACCAAAACTGTTACTATTCAAAGGCGTCAAGGACATAGATGTTCTTTCATGAAAGGTATCCTTCATTAGCTTACTTTGAGAAAAAGCACTTTCAGGATTTAGTATTTTCATTTCATTAGCTTTAACTCCTGATGTTATTAGCAGCTGTGATATTTAGCATTGATTTCTTATAAGGAACTTTCAGGTGAAGCAACTCTTTTGTAAGACAGCTAGATTTTCTGAAGTTTGTTTCCTATCTGTAAAGCAGTCATTTTTGAATGCCTGTTTCATTGTCTTCTTATTAGATTTACAAAGGAATCACTCATTGCAGGCTGTTCATTTAAGGCAAAGAACTTAAATTTCAACATAAGTTTCTTCATATCTAAGACAAAGTTCAGTGTATCAACTGCTTTCCCTTGTTTTAAGGATTTTAAAGTGGCTTGTTTGTTCTTATAGGTAGCTTTTTGTCTTCCAGCTACTATAAAAAGTTTGCACAACTATTAGGGTAAATAAGGCATTTGACCAGTGGAGCCCCAAACCGAGAAGCACCTAGTTCCATATCCTTTCAATTTTTCACTGGAACTGACACTTAAACTCTTAGACGATTTTCCTCCTTATTCTTTTAAAAGCTGTATTTTAAGTTTACCATGAACATATTTTCGAGCTGACAAAAGTGTTTCAGGGCAATGTCGCCATCTTTAGCAGAAAAACTACATTTCCCAGAATGCATTTCTCTTATAAGGGACTGATATTAGGGACTGATATATCAGTCATTTCCCATAGTTCTTTTCAGGTCTGAGAGTCAACTGGTTCTTTACCAGACTTGCTTACAAATTCTTGCCCGGGAGGTTTGAACAAAGTTTTTGCTTTTGCAAGGGGAGATTTGAACAAGCATTTTACATTTTCAACTATAGGACATTGGGAGGTTTCTGGTCTCTCCTCAGCTGGCTTTAACAGGTGTCTCTCCTTCATTTGACACTGGCCCCAAATCAGAACCGCACCTGCCTCCATAGCCGGCATTGAGGCTGGCATTTCTGATAGCAACTTTCCTAGGGGCTTGTGTTTTTGTCTTAGCCAGTCAGTGAAAAACAAAATCATGTACAACAGCTTTACCATAGCTCTTTCAGACAGATTTTCTCCCACTGATTTTATTCTCATTTTGCTTGTTCCTTTCCCCCGCAGATGCAGAGCTTCAGGTATCTGTCTGCAACTCTGTACCTATGCTAGCTAGCTGCTTTTGGAAGTAGGGGCTTTATTTCTCCCCTGAATCTGCCTCAAATTCTAGCTGCTTTTCACAGGTCATGCATTTTTCTGGGGGAGGATTATGTCCCTTGTGTTTCTTCAGAGTCTTTCTCCCAGGCAGTTCCCAGTTTGGTCTCAATTTATCCCCTCTACCCCAGAAACATTTCCAACACTACAGTGGTGGCTTTCCCTGCTTCTGAAGGTAGAGGCTTTTTTGTCCATTTGTTTTCAGGGTCTGTGTGGTTTGCATACAGACTGAAAATCTAACAAGGGAAGTTTTTGCCATTTCTAAACTCCCATTAAGACAAGTGCTTTGCCTCATCAGGCCTTCACCTGGCCCAGTTCCCCAGTGGGTTGTGTTTGCTTGTCTGGATGCTCAAGGACAGAGCTTATGCCAGAGGCAATCACCCCTTAGGGCTGCACTCCCTCATCTCATGGGAGTCAGTTGAAACAAAGCTTTTCTCAAAGAGCTGCTTTCTCTGACAGAAAAGAAAGCTTTACTCCTGGATAGTTCTGTTCTGCCCTGGCTGGGCTCTTTCCCCAGACAGCTTCTGACTCAGCAGACCAACTGCTTCAGACACAGTTCAGCTTTACTGTTTTCCTAGGAAGGTCCTTACTCTGATAGGAAAGCTTTTCTCAGGTTTCTTTTTGCAGCTGTGGACCTATCAACCCAGGACTTGTAGGAAAGTGGACAACTGTGCTGTTCCCACTGGCTTTAGTTTTGTTTGTTCATTAGCAATCTTCCCCTGGGTCCTCCACCTTCCTGCCTCAGCCCTGTGCTCCTGGAAGTCTACAACTGCAGGAACCCTAGTATCCCGGAAATGCACTCCAACTTAGAGATGCTGGCCAGTTGACTCTGGGTTTTTGCTCAGAAGAGAGGATACAATGTAACAGTTTGCATTGCTTTAGGGGATCTTTGCTTTAGGACAATTGGGAGCACCTTTTCATTCTGAAATGCTCACTCACAAACAAAACCCTTGATGCCTCAGCTGGGCTGCAACTGAAAAGCTTGGCTTTTTTGCTTTTCTCAGGTAAAGTTTCCTGCCTTTTTGGGCTCTCTGTAGCTCTTTACCCACACTCTCCCTAGTGTTTCCCTCAGGGGACTTTAACCCACTGACTTTTACTAGCTTGAAGAGACAGAGCTTAGAAGAGGTTTTTAGGAACTCCATCCCTGCCTCCTGCATTGCAGGGAGGATTTTTAAAGCTTGAAAGAAAGTACTTGGAGAGGTTTTGCTGTCTTAAGAGGTTTGCTGTTTTCCCTCAGAGCTAATCACAGGTGGTTCCCATACTAATATCTTCAGGTGATTTTAATTTTTGTCTTTCTGAGAGAAAGTTAAAGGCTTTAGTTTTTAACCTTTTTTTAAAGAGAGCTTTTAGTTTGAGAGAGAAAGATTAAGGCTTTTTAGAGAGATTTTTCCCCCAAGTTTTTCAAGAAAAACTCTTTAGTTTAAGAAAAGATTTTTTCCCTACCAGAGAAAGACCAACTTTTCCCAAAACTGCTGAACTTTAAACTTTTTGGCTTTTTACACCCCCATTTTTGCCTCAGGGAGAAAACACTTTTGCCTGCTGCTTGGACTTAGCATTTCAGCTGTCCCCGGCTCAAAAGCTTCCATAGGAAATTTTTTCCTCCCCATAAGCTCAGAAAAGAGTTTTACTACCCATAAAGATCAAAGATTTTTTTCCCCAGTTTGTGTGCATAGCCCCCAAAGTTAGAAAACTGAGGAGTTTCTGTCTAGTTGCTTTTAGTTATCTTAAATTTTTTCTATTCATTACATTGGCATGTCACTATCCACTGGCAGGGCTGACTCACCCTTTCGCCAAAAACTCTAATAAAACTATTATTTTCCTTTATCTTTAGTCCCTATTACTTTGTCTTTAGTCCCCCTTTTTTTCTTTAGTCCCCCATTTTTGTCTTTAGTCCCCCTTTTTTGTCTTTAGTCCCCTTTTTTGTCTTTAGTCCCCCTTTTTTGTCTTTAGTCCCCCTTTTTTTGTCTTTAGTCCCCCTTTTTTGTTTTTAGATCCCTTTTTTTCTTTAGTCCCCTTTTTTTCCTTCTATTTTCTCTAGTGCCTGTTCATGGCACCATTCTGTGGGGCATTTACCCACCAACCCCACAGTTCCCCAGAGTTTTCTTGAGTGCGAACAGTAGGAAATATTAGAAGGATTTAGATTGTGGAGATAAACAGATTGAAAATAAAGGATAGCCTCTAGAGGTTCTGGAACCTATTCCAACCAGTCCCTAATGTCTCTGCCAGAGGGAATTTATAGAGAAGCCAAGGGGTGGAGCAAAAGACCTCCACCCAGCACAGCCAAGTGCAGACCCTCTCAGACACCTGCACTCAGGCCTGTGGTCTTAATTATCCTCTATGTGAACCTGCTGGGTAAAGCCATGAGGAACCTGAAAACGGGCTTCCACGCCCTTAATACATGAGAGGTGCTTAGTCTCATAATAACTTGCTTTGCTATGTTTTATTGATACTCATGAGAGACCTGCCCTTTCCTGAATGGAGCTGAAATAGGAGGGGATTAGGAGTATGTTGGAAGGACGGGCTGGGAGGGGAATTTTGGGGAATACTGAAGCTGGGATATAAATTAAGCAGATGAAAAATAAAAACAAAATAAAACAAAAACAAAAAAGGCAAGTCTTATGGGAAGATGCTATCAAAAAGTGGAGTCATGAAATTAGAAAAATGGAGGAACAGAAACAGTATGGCAGAGAATTCACCTCAGCCTCCCAGCCTTCAGGCTGCAAGCACAAAGGTCATACGTGAGCAGTTCATTTGCTGGCACCAAGGACATGGTAGGGAGAAAGATCTAGAGCTACCATAGAAACATTACAATACTGAATATGGCCAGCTGTCCCCAAGCATGGAACTACAGCAGCTGTAGCCTGGGCTGCTTTCCGTAATGGGAGATGGAGAGCACGGGGCAGTGGAGCTGCTACAAGCATAAAGATCTAGCCCCGGGAGCTTTGGGAGACAACTTCAAGGGTGGGGAGGTGTTCAGGAGCCCAAAGCTCCCAAAAAACCTGCCCCCAAATGCTCTTCCTAGCTCCAACATCACCCTGACTCTGGACAATAGCAGGATATCTGAGATGAGACTTGGCAATTGTGCTTCAGAAATCAGAGACTTCAAACCAGATCAACAACTCCTTGCAATGAATACTGGCATGTAAAGCTGTTGGGAAAAAACATACTATCTGATGTACTGCAGTTTCCAATGCCACTATGACAAATGAATATGGGATGGAGAAGTGGAAAAGATGGAGGAACAGAGCAGTGAGTGTGTGTGACAGGTAGAACATCTAGACAAAAACTAAACAGAAATACTGGAGTCAACAGACATTATGAACCAAAAGGCCCTAACATATCTATAACATATATTTACTAAAACACAAAAGAATCCACTGTCTTTTCTATACCTCACTGAACATTCTCCCAAACTGACCACAGTGTCAGACTCAAAGCATGTCTCAACAGATACAAAAAAGCTGAAATAACCCCCTTCACCCTATCAGACACAATGGAATAAAGCTGAATATCAACAACAACAGAAATAATGGAAAGCTTACAATTCATGGAAACTGAACAGTTCTCTACTGAATGACTACCAGGTCAAGGCAAAAATAAAGAAAGAAATTAAAGACCTTTTAAAAATCAAAGAAAATAGATTCAAATCATACCCAGACTTATGGGCCTCAATGAAAGTGGTGATAAGAGGAAATTTTTCTTTTCTTTTCTTTTTTTTAAAGATAAAAACAGGTTATAATTCAAAAGTCCAGGGTTATTTTAAACAGGAAAACATTTTCTCTGTAGAAAATAGTAAAAATGATATCATATCCCAATAAACTCTTTTAAGCAAAAGGATATCTAAATTATACATATAAATATTGACTGGATTCTGGGATAGAAAATAACCTATCTTTGTCTGTTCAGAGAGCTACGTTTTACTTAAGTTGTGTGAGATGCCTATTCATCTTCCCCTTCACTGTTTGATTTATGGCAGATATTTTTTATAAGCTAATCCATAATCTAAAATGATTTTAGCCTCCCCTCCTGAAATTATGGCCAGCATTTTCTTTCATCAGCTTGATACAGTAAAAATTCTTGTCTTAATAGTGAAATGTTTCACTAAAGCTTGCCCAGTGATTGGGCGAAACCAAAACTTATTATAAGCCACAGCCATTGTGCAACCACTGTGGAAATCAGTATGGTGGTTTCTCAGAAAATTGGGAATTGATGCTGCAATCCACAGACCCAGAGAGGTTAGATGACAAGCAGGGCTCAGGGGTTGGGGTGGTGATGCATGGATCTCCCTGGGAAGGGAAAATAGACTAGATCTTGTAGGTGGACCTAGGCTGGGTGGGGATAGGAACAGGATGTTTTCTCTGAGGTTTTGTCCCCTAGGAATGTTAGAAGCTGTGTTTGTAAAGTCTTACTAACATGACTGCCTAACCATGAACAGGGAGTTGAACAGGGAGAACAACATTAATTTTTAAAAAGACCTTTTCCTCATTAAAAAGGCCATCAAGAGGAACCCAGTTTTGGTTATCAGATTATTTCTTGATCATAAACATGCAAAGATTATTCCATATAGTTTATGCTAATTAAATTTGTGGAAATATAAAAAACAATTATATAATTATTAAGGACAATTGAGACAGACTGAAAAACAAGAAAAGACATTTTATATGTCAATCATTCCTTTTCTTTTAATTTTTTTATTTTTTTATTAAAATTTTTTTATTTTAAACACCAGAGATCCCCCACTTCCCTCCTTCGCCCCCAAGCCTTCCCCATCAACTGACCCCCAATTTCCCACCACGAAAGGCAAGGCCTCCCTGGAGGAAGTACATCTAGTAGAGGCAAGACCAAGCCCTTCCATGTGCCTCAAGGCTGTACAAGGTGACCCATCATATTTAGTGAGCTCCAAAAAGCCCCCTTATACACCATGGATGTATTCTGATTCTACCATCATGGGGCTCCCAAGAAAATCAAGCTACTCCATTGTCTCATCATGCAGAGAGCCTACTCTGGTCCCATGCAGGCTCCACAGCCATTGATCCAACTTTCATGAGTTCTCACTAGTTGGGTTTGGTCATCTCTGCAAGTTTCCCCATAACGATCCTGATACACTTGCTCATAGAATCCCTCTTCACTCTCTGACTGGACTCCTGGAACTCTGCCTGGTGTTTGGCTGTGGATCTCTTCATCTGCCTCCATGAACCATTGGAGAGAAGCTCTGTGATGTGATGGTATTCACCGATCTGATCACTGGGGAAAACCAGTTTAGTTCAGGCACCCTCTCCACTATTTCTAGTAGTATAAGCTGGGGTCATCCTTAGGGATTCCTGGAACTTCTCTAGCACTGGGTTTCTCTCTATCCCCATGATATCTCCCTCCATGATGGCATCTTTCTCGTTGCTTTCCCACTCCATCCAGTTCCCGCTCAACCTTAGCATTCCCTTATGTTCTCATCTCCCATGCCCTAACCTCCATTGACCATCCCTCAACGCCATTTCACTCATGGAGATCTCATCTATTTCCCCTTCCCAGTGGAATCCATGCATCCCTCTTTGTGTCATCCTTGTTTGCTAGCTTCTCTGCAGTTGCGGGTTGTAGTCTGGGTGTCTTTGCTTTAATTCTAGTATCTACTTATGAGTGGGTACATGCCATATTTGTCCTTCTGAGTCTGTGTTACCTCACTCAGGATGATATTTTCTATTTTTTTCTGCAAATTCCATGTTGTCATTTTTTTTTTCTGCTGAGTAGTATGCCATTGTGTATATGTACCACATTTTCTTAATCCATTCTTCAGTTGAGGGGCATCTAGGTTGTTTGCAGGTTCTGGCTATTACAGATAATGCAGCTATGAACATAGTTGAGCATTTGTCTATATAGTATGATAAAGCATTCCTTAGGAATATGCCCAAGAGTGGTATAGCTTGGTCTTGAGGAAGATTGATTCCCAATTTTCTGAGAATCATCACACTGATTTCCAAAGTGGCTATACAAGTTTGCACTCCCACCAACAGTGAAGGAGTGTTCCCTTTGCTCCACATCCTCTTCCAAATAAGCTGTCTGCAGTGCTTTTGATCTTAGCCATTCTGACAGGTGTATGATGGTATCTCAGAGTCATTTTGATTTGCATCTCCCTGATGACTAAGGATGTTGATCAATTACTTAAATGTCTTTTGGCCATTTGAAATTATTCCTTTGAGAATTGTCTGTATAGCTCTATAGCCCATATTTCAATTGGGTTGTTTGTTATTTTGATGTCTAGTTTCTTGAGTTCTTTATATATTTTGGAGATGAGCCCTTTGTCAGATATGTGGTTGGTGAAGATCTTTTCCCATTCTGTAGGCTGTCATTTTGACTTATTTACTGTGTCCTTTTCCTTACAAAAGCTTCTCAGTTTCAGGACATCTCATTTATTATTTTTTTTCTCTCAGTGTCTGTTCTATTGGTATTATATTTAGGAAGTGGTCTCCTGTGCCAATGCATTGAAAACTACCTCTTACTTGCCCTTCTATCAGACTTAGTGTAACTGCTTTTATACTGAGGTCTTGATCCACTTGGATTTGAGTTTTGTGCATGGCAATAGATATGTATGTATATCCAATCTTCTACATGTTGTCATCCAGTTATGTCTGCACCATTTGTTGAAGATGCTTTCTTCCTTTGCACAGTTTTGACTTCTTTGTAAAAAATCAGGTGTTCATAATTATGTGAGTTAATTTCAGGATCTTCAATTTGATATCATTGGTCCATATGTCAGTTTTTATGCCAATACCAAGCTGTTTTTATTACTATGGCTCTATATTAGAGTTTGATGTCATGGATGGTGATGTCTCCAGAGGTGGCTTTGTTGTATAGGATTTGTTTTGCTATCCTGAATTTTCTGTTTTTTTTTTCAAATGAAGTTGAATATTCTTCTTTCCAGGTCTGTGAAGAATTGTGTTGGGATTTTCATGGGGATTGCATTAAATCTGTAGATTGGTTTTGGTAAGATTGCCATTTTTACTATGTTAATCCTACCTATTCATGAGCATGGGAGATCTTTCCATTTTCTGATATCTTCTTTGATGTCTTTCTTCAGAGACTTAAAATTCTTGTCATGCAGGTCTTTCACCTGCTTAGTTAGAATTACCCGAAGGTACTTTATATTATTTGTGGCTATTGTAAAGGGTAATGTTTTTCTGATTTTTTTCTCACACCAGTTATCATTTGTTTATAGGAGGGCTACTGATTTTTTTTAGTTAATTTTGTGTCCTGCCACATTACTGGAGGTGTTTATAATATCAAACATGTATATCATATCAAACATTCAAATAATGAATGTTTGACTTTTTCCTTTCCAATTTATAACCCCCTGATCTCCTTTTGTTGTCTTATTGCTCTACCTAGAACTTCAAGTACTATTTTGAATAAATATGTTTAGGGTGGACAACCTTGTCTTGTTCCTGATTTTAGTGGAGTTGCTCTGAGTTTCTGTTCATTTAATATGTTGTCGGCTGCTGACTTGCTGTAAATTGCCTTTATTATGTTCCTTGTATTCCTGTTTTCTCCAAGACCTTTATCATGAGGGGATGTTGGATTTTGTCAAAGGTGTTTTCAGCATCTAGTGAAATGATCATGTGGATTTTTGCTTTCAGGTTGCTTATATGGTGTATTACATTGACAGATTTTCATAGGTTAAACCATCTTGGCACTTGATCACGGTGGACAATTTGTTTGATGTTTTTTTGGAGTCCTTTTACCAATATTTTATTAAGTATTTTTGCATCAATGTTCACGAGGGAGATTGGTCTGCATTTCTCTTTCTTTGTTGCATCTTTGTGTGGCTTGGGAATCAGAGTAACTGTAGTCTCATAAAAGGAGTTTGGTAATGTTCCTTCTGTTTCTATTGTGTGGAACTATTTGAGGAGTATTGGTATTAGCTCTTGTTTGAAAATCTGGTAAAATTCTGCATTGAAATCATATATTCCTGGGCTTTTTTGTAGGGAGTCTTTTAATGACTGTTTCTATTTCCTTAGGGGTTATTGGTCTATTTAAATTGTATTTCTGGTCTTGATTTTACTTTAGTATATAGTACCTATCTAAAATTGTCCATTTCTTTTAGATTTTCCCGTTTTGTGGAGTACAGGTTTTTGAAGTATGACATGATGATTCTCTGAGTTTCCTCATTGTCTGTTGTTATGTCTCCCTTTTCATTTCTGATGTTGTTGATTTGGATGGGCTCTCTCTGCCTTTGAGTTAGTCTGGATAATGGCTTGTCTATCTTGTTGATTTTCTCAAGAATCAATGCTTTGTTTCACTGATTCTTTGTATTGGTCTATTTGGTTTTTTTTTTATTGATTTTACTTCTCTATTTGATTATTTCATGGTGTCTATTTCTCCTGGTTGAGTTGGCTTCTCCTTGTTCTAGAACTTTCAGGTGTGCTGTTAAGTCACTAATGTAAGATTTCTCTAACTTCTTTATTTGTGCATTTAGTGCTATGAATATCCATATTTTTTTTCTGAGTAGATCCAAAAATCTACCTTTTATCTTCCTTGTTTTTTGAGTAGATTCAGTGCAGTGATTTACCCTTTTCTATATTTTCTTTTTCTTTTCTATTTTTTAAACAAGAACACTATATCTAATCTCCTTTTTTAGCTTTTCTTTGGCAATTAAAAATTGACAACTTGTAGCCCACCGTTTTAAAAAAGTAAAAATTATCCATAAGACATTGAATGACCAAAATACAGTCACCCTAACTCTTAGGAATGTGGGTGTCACTTCCTTAAAATAACTTCCTGCTATCTGGGAAAAAGACATCTGTAGGGAATCCTGAAAATAAACTTTTTGGATTAATTGTCATGTCCTGGGAGAGGTAGCTGTATCATTTGTTGTCCAGTCGCTGCATAATGGGAAAATGTAGGCTTGTCAAGTCCTTGACCAAGTTGTCTGTGAATCTGGATCATTTCAGCTAGCCATCTCAAAATTGTCCTGAGCAGTTTGTTGTCTAAAGCTGATCTTTCCATGGTGTTAATCAGCTTAAAGGTTTGCCATAGTCCATGTTGAATCATCTTTGTGGGGTCCCATCATCCTTTTGAAGATTTCAAAGTTGCTGTTATGTGTGGTCATGGATCCCTGCAGAATTGTTGTTGTAGTTGTTGTTGGGGTGAATGCTGAAAGCTCAGAGAAACAGAACAGGCCACAGCTAAACTCATCTCCCCCAACTTCTCAGCTGATCCTGTTTCTTCAAACTGAAATCCTCTGATTTCTCATCAGGAATGAATCTCAGCTGAACTGCTGCTAAAAGCCTAAAAGCTTAACCAGGCATGTTCCTGGTTCTCATGCCTTATATACCTTTCTGCTTCCTGCTATCACTTCCTGAAATAAAGGCATTTGTCACCATGCCTGGCTGTTTCCAGTGTGGCTTGGAACTCACAGAGTTCCAGACAGAACTCTGCCTTTGTAATTCTAGGATTAAAGGTGTGTGTGTTTGTGCTACCATTTTCTGGCAAAGATCTTGAAGTAATGTTTTTGGAGAAATTAACAGCAAATACCCCAAAAGAGGTAGAATTGAACTTATAAAGAGAGCTGTTTGGATTTTGCCTTGCATTTTATGGGGAAAACCCATATCTGCAGTTTCTATATTTTATACAGATGCAAACAAAAAAGGTAAGGCAGGTTACGATCAGAAAATTTTAAAGTGGTTCACAGTCCTTATAATTCAGTTCAAAAGTCAGAATTGTATGCTATTCTGTTGGTATTAATGGATATTTCAGAACTCCTCAACATAGTTACTGACTCTCAGTATGCTGAAAGAGTGGTATTATATATTGAAATTGCAGAATTTATCCCTGATGAGTCAGAATTAACTCTACTATTTATTTAGTTACAAGATACCATCAGGAATAGGAAGTCTCCCTTATATATAACACACACCTGATCCCATATTGTCTGCCAGGCCCTCTAGCACAAGGTAATGATGAGATGAATAAAGTATTGATAGAAAATGTTCTGGAGGCCTCAGAATTTCATAAAAAACATCATGTCAATAGTAAAGGTTTAAAAAAGGATTTTTCCATAGCCTGCCAACAAGCCAGAGAAATTGTAAGGAAATGTCCTACTTGTTCTTTTTTACAATCAGACTCCATTACAAGCAGGATGTAACACAAAGGGTACTCAGAGGAATGAAATCTGGCAAACAAATGTGTTTCGATTTGCAGAATTTGAAAAATTAAAATATTTACACCACACCATTGATACTTATACAGGATTTCTATGGGCAACTGATATGAGTTCTTAAAATGTTGATTCTGTAATCACACATTTGCTGGTAGTTATGGCCATCATGGGTATACCTGTACAAATTAAAACGGAATATGCTCCAGGATATGTCTCTGATAAAATAAAACAGTTTTTTACTTATTACAATATAAAGCATATTACAGGTATACCACATAATCCTACAGGCCAAGCAATTATAGAAAGATCAAATAGAACTCTAAAGGATATGCTAAATAAATAGAATGGGGGTAACAAAAAAAACCCATCAATAGATTATATAGTGTGCTATTAACTTTGAATCTTCTCAATCTTAATGGGAAAGGAATTATAGCTGCAGAGAGACACTGGATTATAGAGAAAAAAACTACAGAAACAAATCAGCCTATATACTTTAAGGAAGTGTTGACATCAGAATGGAAACCAGGACATGTGTTACATTGGGGACAAGGTTTTGTTTTTGTTTCTACAGGAGAAGATCAGCTGTGGATACCATCAAAATTGATAAAAGTTTGATTTGTGCAAGAGAGACCTCTTGATTAGAAGAGGTGATATTTCATCAACCAGCATGACCATCCAATTTAAACTAATTCATACCACTAGCAAATACTTTTCATTTAATCAAGTATAACTTGCCAAAAGGGAACCTCCCCAAAGTTAGGCTTGGGGAAAGGTTTTCGTTTTTGTCTTTCAGGAAAATGAAGGCTAAGGAATCTGAAGAACACTGTACAAATGAGACATCTGAAGAAAAAGGACAAATCATCTAGAAAAAAATGTTCCAAGAAAAAGAGTAAATTAGCCTATTGGTTTATCACCTATAAAATTTTATAAGTCTTCCTAAATATTTGCTTGTCCTCTACTCTACAGATACTTAACACAAATGGGCTTTGTGTAGTCCCAGTAAAATTAAAATTTAAAGCTGGCTTTGGAGTTGGAGTATGGCTCTCTCCTTCTCTAATCTCAAGCATGTTGTTAAATGGAAAGTACAAAACCTCTGTATCCTGCCAGAAGAAAGAGCCATCATCTGATATGGGTCAGAAGAAAATGAAAAAATTGAATGACCATTCAATTATTGCCAATAATCTCAGTTTTTTATTCTGTTTTGATTGTTTAAACATTTTTAAGGTATGAATTTTATATCAAAATGTATAAGATTAATATATTTTTTTTAACTTTTGTTGTGATATTAATGATCGTGTAGGGTACTAACTAATTCTAGAAAAAAGGCTTCAGTTTGCTGCCTATACATGTTTTGTGTTCAGGTCTCCATCAGTTTTCTGCAGGGAATCATGACCAGGCCTAACAGTGAACCTGAAGTCTCCACAAAGATGATGGGGCCCCACAACAACGATTCCAGGTGGACAATAATAATAACACTAATCTGCCAACCTTCACCCAAAGATCAATTTTGGACTAAAAAACTGTTCAGAACAATTTTGAGAAGGCTAGCTGGGATGATTCACCTCACAGACTACTAAAACAATGATTTGGGATAGGTCCTGCATTTTGTCATTATGCAGAAACTCAACAACAAATGATATAGCTACCTCTCGAAGAACTTGACAATTAATCTAAAAATTTTTTTTCAGAATGCCCTAAAGATGCCTTTGCCCACAAACAGCAGGAAGCAATTTTAAGAACACAATACCCACATTCCCAAAGAGGTTGGGTGGGGAGGGTGGTTTTTGTTCTTTCAATGGGTTTTGATTTTGGGATAATTTTCATTGTTTAGGAGGGTTGGTTACAAGTTGTTGTTGATGATGGTTAGGAAAAGGGATAAACAAAGGAGATTAGATTTAAGGTTGTTGTTTGAAAAAAAGAGATCTAGAAATGATAGAAAAGAGGGTAGATTATTGAATCTACTCTGCAAAGAAAAGAGAGGACATAGATATGACATAAAAAAAGATAGATTATTGAATCTACTTTTAAAAGACAACTGCTAGTTTTAAGTACTTTACATTGGATTGAATTTTTATTTATTGTATACAAATTATATACATTGAGAATTATATTGTTAGAAATGCTGTACATATATTTCTAATCTTATTCATGATATTGTTCTTATACAGTTCATTTAACAATGTAATTCAATTTGTTAATTCTTGTATGTTATTATTAAGATTTAAAGAAGTGAAAGTTAGTAGTTAGACATTACAATCGAACTTGCAGTCATATTAGGTATGTTTTCAAGGTTGAGCAGAGATACTTTACATAGACATATCATCTTCAAACCCTTCAGAGATCCATAGAATATGGCATTTAAGATGTTTTAATAACTTAGACATTTTTCTTTTTTATGACTATGAGACATTGGTGATGCTCTTGGCATCACCAATCTACTTTAGAGAAGATATGGACATTGAAGTAACTGCATATGGAGTTATCACTCACTGTGACAAAATTTAGCCACTGTGAAACAAAGTACCCTCGAATTGACTGCTGACAGTACGCTATCCAAAATGGACAGACAGGACACAAAACACAGGGCTACTGATCCTTGCCAAAACAAGTGTGGTTACAGCTTTAGTAAAAGGCAACTACTCAGTTCAGGACAATATAGCACCATCACTGAAGTAAGTGGCTTTGCAATCCAGACAAAGTACAGTGCCCCTTTCTTCAAAGGCAGCTAAAGAGGCAGTGGAACTACAGCTTCTGGTGTGCAGTGGAGCAGCTAAAACAGTTACTTTTAAAGGCTAACAGAATCTAACCTCTCAATGGTAGACTGGCATTTAATAAAAGAGATGAAGCCACCCACAAGCCAAGAAGAATGGGCAGCTGAATTCCAAAAACATCAGCAATTTCCAGAATTTAAAATCCTGAATGATGACAGGACACTGGTGGAATTCAGGTTTTTCTGGTACATGAACTACTCACATCAAATGTGAGGTTGAGCTGTAGGCCTTGGGTACATTCTACTTCACAAATGAGTCTGTCAGATATCCTAAGACTATAGGCTGAAGATGATGCCCCAATACTGCAGAGAAACCTTAGGTGACTGTCCAGGCAGCTGACTGTTTCTGTCAACTAAGTTTTTTGGAATTTACATGTTTGCACTTCCTGTTTTATTAGGCAACATTATTTTCTTCTTGGGTCTCTGAGGAAGTTAAAGATTAGATAGTTATACTCATCATTAGTTGAAGATTACGTAGTTGTGTTTACAGTTTTCCTTTTAAGAAATTTCAGAAAAGAAACTGATAAGGAGGTATAAAATGTAAAAGCTTGAAAGACATCCTGGGATAGTTTTGTGTTTATAATGTAAGTTAGGATAGAAAGTGAATTAGGTACATTTTGGACTTACCAAAATAGAATAGGTAAGAGAATAATTTCTCTGAGTTTTTGAAATGCAAAGGAACTAGACATTGTTGATGTATTTATCCATTGTATATAGTTATTATCCTTATTGTATATAGTTTTTCTTATATTAGTTATAACTTTTTTATTATTTTTATTTTTATTAGACAAAAAAGGGTAAATCTGTTGATATTTTATTTGTGCTGGAAGTTGGTGATATTTTATTTGTATGTCAATAAATAAAGTTTGCCCTGAGATCAGAGGTCATAGCCAGCCATAAACAGAAGTCAGGCAATGGGGAAGCGTGCTTATAATCCAATCACAAGGCAAGCAGAGACTTTGTGTTCAAGGACACAGCCAAGAATGGTGACACACGCCTTTAATCCCAGTTCTAAACATAGAGATCTGGAGGTCTGCATAGACAGGCAGTGAGGAGGAAGTGAGGTAGCTATGGTGACTTGGTGAGTTAAGATTACTTGGTGGTTATCACTCAGGTTTCTTGGCTTTCACCCCTTTATTTAGCTCTGTTTTTTATTTAATAAGACTTTTAGGAAATTCCTCTAAATTGGCTTTCTTGGCTGTTTTTTCTTTTTTGAAGTATTTGTTGATTTCTTCAAATTGATTGTCTCTATATTCCACCATTTCTTTAAGGGAATTTTCATTCCCTCTTTAAAAACAACTATCCACTTCATAAAGTTATTTTTAAGGTCACTTTCTTCTCTTTATTCTACACTGTGATGTTCAGGTCTTGCTGAAGTAGAACAGCCCAGATGCAATATCCTATGCCCAAGAGAGACAGTCATCTTCCCAGTCGAGGGGCTTGACAGTCAACCCTGATGCACATGGGCTGCCCCTTCATGTCAATAGTGGACATGGAGGCAGCCTCGAACTTAGAAGCCCAAAAGGACCTACAGAAACGCCTGTGCATTGAGAAAGAGCTACACAAGTTCCACAAAATCTGTGACACCTTGGCAGAGAATGGTTTCAGGCAGACCATCAAGAACTTGAGGATAAAGCAGCTCTTGGTCCCAAAGAAAGCAAGTCAGAGGCTGGACCAGAAAAGCAGTGCCTGTCTCCCCTGCTGGGAATGACTCCAGGTCACTGGATCCAGGAAGGACACCCAGCTGGTCCTTTGGAGGCTTCCCTCAACTCTGACAGCTCTCCTCCTTCCTCTGCAGACAGGGTGCAAGAGGAGGGGTAAAAGCAAAAGGAAAGCAAAAGGATCTCTGGGCAAGTAAGAAACCTGCAAGAATCAGAATTGCAATGGAATCATTCGAGGTCCCCTTCCAGAGGATACCTGAAGGACAAAAAAAAAAAAAAAAAAAAAAGGGAAAAGAGATCCAGACATTCTACCTTACTAGAGAAACAGAACTAGCATTATGGAAATAGGATTAGACAGAGAGTCAGACAACCAAAAGCAATAAGGCAAACAAACAAAGAGACTGATAGACCTCACCAAAAGGATTGCGTCATCAAAAAAGGACCACATTGAAGATCCTGGTTATCCCAAAAAAATGACATAATCAAAGGGCCCTGATTCAATCAAGGTCACTGTGGTCAAGAAAATAAAATCAGAGGTTGGGGAGCTCCCTTACAAAAACGTGGATTCCATTTTTATCTGACTTATGCTGCTGGAGTAGTTGCCATATATGGAATGCACTCACAGCTGGAATAAGCCGCTTGTGAGCTCACTGTGCCAAAAAACCCCAGAAGTTCCTACTTAGGGTCCCAAGTCGCAGGGGTCACCTGTAAGGGAGACAGTGACCTGGAACCCATCAGGTGTCTGTGCTTGTTTTCTCCGGCTCCACCGGGTCCCCCTACCCCCAGGAGATGAAGATCAGGCAAGAGATTTCGTCTGTGGGTGTGGCTTAGAGACCTGTAAGTCGGAAAGGGTGTGCCCAGCAGATGCAGCCTAGGTGTTTTATTGCACTGTGCTGAAGGAGCTCAACACAGAGGGCTCCCTGCCTTTGGTCGGAGGCCAGCAACAAGACCCAGCCTAAGAAAAGACCTGCCCTACTCATGGCCAAGGCCCGCAGGGATTACAAGAAGAAGCTCTCTTGGAGGTGACCCTAGGATGCTTTCTGCCCTAGAATTGCTGGCAATCACTCTGGACCAGACCTGATCTCTCCTTTGGAAGGAAAGGGCGCCCACCAGCCTGCCAGACAGCCCACCTGCTGCTGCGCCCTCCCCGTTGGAGAGCCCAGACTTTGCAGAGCCTGCTCCTGGGGTCTCTGCTCCTGCTCAAGCTCCTTGCTGTCCTCTCTGGGGACCTGGGCAGGCTTCCCTGCCTGCTACCCAGACCCACAGGGGGCGCTTTCTGCCCACCTGGGAGCACCTAGACTGCCATCCGCAAAAAGACCTGGCTTCCCAGAGCAAACACTCCACTTTGGACTTTCCCTCCACCCAACCCCTTCCCAAGAACTCGAGTGCCCAACACCTTGGCGTCAACGGAAATAAATAAATAAATAGATAGATAGAAGGATAGATAGATAGATAGATAGATAGATAGATAGATAGATAGATAGATAGCTGATAGATAGATACATATATAGATAGATACATAAATAGATAAATTAACAAACAAACAAACAAAGAAATAAGTAAGAAAGAAAGAAGAGCACCAAGAACCCAGACCTTTTCCTTCTTTTTCCATTGGAACTTTGTGGTTGCTGAGAGACACACTCAACTTCTTGATTCACCCATGCAGTCAACTTACAAACAGCTATGGATTGAATCTGATTCCAGCCCCTCCTCATCCTCAGTCGGGACTGCACCTTTCCTTCCATCACCTAACTAATCCGTTAAAAAGATAATTGTATCTCTGATTTCCTTCTCCGCTTTTTTGTCCATTGTATATAGGAGGGCTACTGATTTTTTTGAGTTGATCTTGTATCCTGCTATGTTGCTGAAAGTGTTTATAAGTTGTATCAGTTCCTTGGTGGAATCTTTGGGGTTGCTCAAGTATACTATCATGTCATCTGCAAATAGGGAAAGCTTGACTTCTTCCTTTCCAATTTGTATCCCCTTAATCTCCTTATGTTGTCTTATTGCTCTGGCTAGAACTTCACGTACTATATTGAATAAGTATGGGGAGAGCGGACAGCCTTGCCTCGTTCCTGATTTTAGTGAAATTGCTTTGAGTTTCTCTCCATTTAATTTGATGTTGGCTGTTGGCTTGCTGTAAATTGCCTTTATTATGTTTAGGTATGTTCCCTGTATTCCTGATCGCTCCAAGACCTTTATCATGAAGGGGTGTTGGATTTTGTCAAATGCCTTTTCAGCATCTAGTGAGATGATCATGTGGTTTTTTTCTTTGAGTTTGTTTATATGGTGTATCACATTGACAGACTTTCGTATGTTGAACCATCCTTGCATCCCTGGAATGAATCCTACTTGATCATGGTGGATAATTGTTTTGATGTGTTCTTGGAGTCTGTTTGCCAGTATTTTATTGAGTATTTTTGCATCAATGTTCATGAGGGAGATCGGTCTGTAGTACTCTTTCTTTGTTGTATCCTTGTTTGGTTTGGGAATCAGGGTAATTGTAGCCTCATAGAAGGAGTTTGGTAATGTTCCTTCTGTTTCTATTGTATGGAACAATTTAGAGAGTATTGGTATTAACTCTTCTTTGAAGATCTGGTAGAATTCTGCACTGAAACCATCTGGTCCTGGGCTTTTTTTGGTTGGGAGACTTTTAATGACTGTTTCTATTTCGTTAGGGGTTACTATAGCCACAAATGACATAAAATACCTTGGGATAACACTAACCAAGCAAGTGAAGGACCTATATGACAAGAACTTTAAGTCCCTGAAAAAAGAAATTGAAGAAGATGTCAGAAAATGGAAAGATCTCCCATGCTCATGGATAGGCAGAACTAACATAGTAAAAATGGCAATCTTACCAAAAGCAATCTACAGATTCAATGCAATCCCCATCAAAATACCAACACAATTCTTCACAGACCTGGAAAGAATAATACTCAACTTCATATGGAAAAACAAAAAACCCAGGATAGCCAAAAGAATCCTGTACAATAAAACAACCTCTGGAGGCATCACGATCCCTGACTTCAAGCTGTACTATAGAGCTACAGTAATAAAAACAGCTTGGTACTGGCATAAAAACCGACATGTGGACCAATGGAATCGAATTGAAGACCCTGACATTAATCCGCACACCTATGAACAAATAATTTTTGACAAAGAAGCCAAAAGTGCACAATGGAAAAAAGAAAGCATCTTCAACAAATGGTGCTGGCAAAACTGGATATCAACGTGTAGAAGGCTGCAAATAGATCCATATCTATCACCGTGCACAAAACTTAAGTCCAAGTGGATCAAGGACCTCAACATAAATCCAGCTACTCTGAACCTGCTAGAAGAGAAAGTAGGAAGTAGTCTTGAATGCATTGGCATAGGAGACCACTTTCTAAATAGAACACCAGTAGCACAGACACTGAGAGAAACAATCAATCAATGGGACCTCTTGACACTGAGAAGCTTTTGTAGGGCAAAGGATACGGTCAACAAAGCAAAGCGACAGCCTACAGAATGGGAAAAGATCTTCACCAATCCCACATCTGACAGAGGACTGATATCCAGAATATATAAGGAACTCAAGAAATTAGACATCAAAATGCCCAACAGTCCAATTAAGAAATGGGCTATAGAACTAAACAGAGAATTCTCAACAGAGGAAACTCAAATGGCTGAAAGACATTTAAGGAATTGCTCAACATCCCTAATCATCAGGGAAATGCAAATCAAAACAACTCTGAGATACCACCTTACGCCTGTCAGAATGGCTAAGATCAAAAACACTGAAGACACCTTATGCTGGAGAGGATGTGGAGCTAGGGGAACTCTCCTCCACTGCTGGTGGGAATGCAAGCTTGTACAACCACTTTGGAAATCAATATGGCGCTTTCTTAGAAAATTGGGAATCCATCTCCCCCAAGATCCAGCTATACCACTCTTGGGCATATACCCAAGGAATGCTCAACCACACCACAAGAGCACTTGTTCAGCTATGTTCATATCAGCATTGTTTGTAATAGCCAGAACATGGAAACAACCTAGATGCCCTTCAACTGAAGAATGGATAAACAAAATGTGGTATATATACACAATGGAATACTACTCAGCAGAGAAAAACAATGACATCATGAGGTTTGCAGACAAATGGATGGATCTAGAAAAAATCATCCTGAGTGAGGTATCCCAGACTCAGAAAGACAAACATGGTATGTACTCACTCATAACAGGATACTAGATGTGGAACAAGGATGACTGGACTGCTACTCACATCACCAGGGAGGTTACCTGGAAAACAGGACGCCAAGAAAGACACAGGGATCGCCCAATGACAGAGAAATGGAATGAGATCTACATGAACAGCCTGGACATGAGTGGGGGTAGTGAAGGGCGAGGGTCCAGGGAAAGAGAGCTTGGGTGAGTGGGAGATCCCAGCTGGATCAACAACAGAGAGGGAGAATAAGGAATAGGAGACCATGGTAAATGAAGACCACATGAGAATAGGAAGAAACAAAGTGCTAGAGAGGCCCACAGAAATCCACAAAGATACCCCCACAACAGACTGCTGGCAATGGTCGAGAGACAGTCCGAACTGACCTACTCTGGTGATGGGATGGCCAAACACCCTAATTGTCCTGCTAGAAACCTCATCCAACTACTGAGGGATCTGGATGCAGAGACCCATGACTAGGCCCCAGGTGGATCTCTGGGAGTCCAATTAGCGAGAATGAGGAGGGTTTATATGAGATAGAATTGTTGAGACCAAGGTCAGATAAAGCACAGAGACAAATAGCCAAACAAACGGAAACACATGAAATATGAACCAATGTCTGAGGGGTCACCAACTGGATCAGGCCCTCTGAGTGGGTGAGAGAGTCGATTGGCCTGATCTGTTTGGGAGGCATCCAGGCAGTGGCACTGGGTCCTGTGCTCATTGCATGAGTTGGCTGTTTGAAACCTGGGGCCTACGCAGGGTCGCTTGGCTCGGCCTGGGAGGAGGGGACTGGACCTGCCTGGACTGAGTCTACCAGGTTGATCTCAGTCTGTGGGGAAGGCTTTGCCCTGGAGGAGATTGGAATGGGGGGCGGGCTGGGGGGAAGATGAGGGGGGCAGGAGGGGGGAGAACAAGGGAATCTGTGGCTCACTATAAATTTTTTTAATAAAAAAATAAAAAAAAAGATAATTGTGCAAACATCCCTACAGATCAACATATAGAGAAATGGATACCTAGACTTCTAGATTCAAAGATACATAAAGAGCTGATACATAAATATGTCAGGAAAGTTCGGCATGCAGTCCACAAGCACCAAAAGGTAAAATTGAAACAAGAGAAGCTAAAACTGAGTTCAAAGAAAAGGCAATGAAATTGAACATCAAGATCCTAAAAACAAAGTATGTAGGTGAAACTATGTGTCTGTTTGGCTGTGTGGGTGTGTAAAAAAAGTGGATAAGGGTGGGTTGTGGTGACACACCCATTTAATCTCAGCCCTCAGGGAGGCATAGGCAGTTGGATCTCTGTAAGTTCCAGACCAGCCTGGTCTACAAAGCAAGTTCCAGGACAGCCTGGGCTGTTACACAGAGAAACCCTATGTGCAAAAACCAAAAAAAAAAACTTTGAGGAAAAATTTAAAAGTATATATAGACATATGTTCTTGATTCTTTATATACTGTATAGACAGGTCATGTGGCTGGGTTTACAACCAATGAGAAGGCAGAACAGAAAGTGAATAAAAAGAAAGACACACAGGAAGTAGGTCTCTTTGTGAGGAAAAGGACAATAGGGATAGACAGGGGTAAGAAAGCTATCTTGAACTTAGCCTTTGCTGCTGCTCTGACCTCTTGGGATTTTAACTGGACATTTGGCTCTGTGTTTCTTATTTAATAAAACCATTCAGAATTACATCTACAAGTACAATTAAGTGATTGCATGAATCTGAAAAGAGAACTGAACTTTTGACTTTGAAACCAGTTTGAGACTGTTATAGACTATGGGAACATGTGAAGATGGACTGAATGCATTTTTACATTATGAAATAGCTACAATCCTCTGGAGGCAAGAAAAACGTTGGGGTAATTGGAAAGAAAAAGGCCTTCAAAGGGAGTGGCACTATTAGGAGGTGTGGCTTTTTTGGAGTGGGTATGGGACTTACTCTCGGGAGCAGAGGACACTGATTCTGGGCTGGAGAGCCTCTCAGTTCTTTGTCTCACTTCTGCTCTGCCTTCCTTTGCTTTTAAGGGGTTAGGTGGGCCATTCCCCCTCAACACTACCCAATCAACCACCTTAGTTGAAACTGTTGGGCATGCCCTTTCCTATTTACAGGTCTCTAATCCATACCTACATCCAAACATTTTTGCCTTTACTTAATCTGCTTTACAAGCCCAAACAAACTAAGCCAAGCCAAGAGAGCTGATGGGTGCTAGGCCCTTACCTCTCTTACAGGTGACTCAGGCCACTTGGGACCCTACATAGCAATTTCTGTCTTCTTTTGGCATAGTGCACTCACAAGTGGCTTATGCCAGTCTAGACCGCATCCCTTATATGGCACCTACTCATTCAGCATAAGCCAGATAAAACTGGAATCCCCTTTTATATAAGGGAGCTCCTCCAGGTCTGACTTTTTCTCCAGGTTTATTTATTTATTTATTATTTTGTTTGTTTGTTTGTTTATTTGTTTATTTGCTTGGCCACAGTGACCCTGATTGAATCAGGGCTCCTTTGATTATGCAATCCTTTTGGGGATAACCATGACCTTCAATGAGGTCCTTTTTTGATTATGCAATCCTTTTGGTGAGATGTATCTATCAGTCTCAAGAGTTAGCCACTGGGCAACAAAGTGCCCTCAAATTGACTGCTGACAGTATGCTATCCAAAATGGACAGACCGGGCACAAAATACAGGACTACTGATCCTTGCCAAAACAAGTGTGGTTGTGGCTTTAGCAACAGGCATCCTCTGAGACCAGGACAACATGGCACCTTCACTGAAGTGGCTTTGCAATCCAGAAAAAGTACTATTCCCTTTTCTTCAGAGACAGCTGGACCTATAGCTTCTGGTGTGCAGTGGAACAGCAGCTGAAAGCTGTTAGCCTTTTAAAGGCTAACAGAATCTCACCTCTCAATGGTAGACTGGCATTTAAAAGACATGAGGCTTCCCACAAGCCAAGAAGAATGGGACACATAGAAGAATGGGATGCCAAGATGAAGTCACCCACAAGCCAAGAAGAATGGGCCGCTGACTTCGAAAACAACAGCAATTTCCAGAATTTAAAATCCTGAATCAAGACAGGACACCAGTGAAATTCAGGTTTATCTGATACATGGACTACTCACATCGAATGTGAGGTTGAACTGTGGGCCTTGGGTACATTCTACTTCACAAATGAGTCTGTCAGATACCCTAAGCCAATAGGCTGAAGATGATGCCCCAATATTGCAGAGAAACCTCAGGTGTCTGTCCAGGCAGCTGGCGGTTTCTGTCAACTCACATTTTTTTTGGAAGTTACTTGTTTGCACTTGCTGTTTTATTAGGCAACATTATTTTCTTCTCAGGTATCTGAGGGATTTGAAGATTAGTTATAATTATAGTTAGTTGAAGATTACATAGTTGTAGTTAGTTTTACTTGTTAAGAAATTTCAGAAAAGAAAGTCACTAAGCAGGTGTAAAATGTAAAAGCTTAAAAGACATCCTGGGATAGTTTAGTGTTTATAATGTAAGTTAGGATAGAAAGTGAATTAGATACATTTTAGACTTACCAAAATAGAATAGGAAATGGAATATTTTCTCTAGGTTTGTGAAATGCAAAGGAACTAGACATTGTTGATATATTCATTGCTTGTATATATTGTATATCCTTATTGTACTTACTGTATATAGTCTTTCTTATATTAGTTATAAGTTTTTATTATTTTCATTTTTACTAGACAAAAAAGGGCAAATGTGTTGATATTTTATTTGTGCTGAAAGGTGGTGATATTTTATTTGTATGTTAATAAATAAAGTTTGCCTGGAGATCAGAGGTCACAGCCAGCCATAAACGTAAGTCAGGCGATAGGGACACATGCCTTTAATCCAATCACAAGGCAGGCTGAGACTCTGTGTGTTCAAGGACACAGCCAAGCATGGTGACACACCCCTTTAATCCCAATTCTAAATATAGAGACCTGGAGGTCTGCATTGACAGGCAGTGAGGAGGAAGTGAGGGGACTATGGCAACTTGGTGAGCTAAGGTTAGTTGGTGGCTATCACTCAGGTTTCTATGGCTTTCACCCCTGTATTTGGCTCTGTTTCTTATGTAATAAGACTTTTTAGAAATTCATCTACATTGGCTTTCTTGCCTAATTTTTTGAAGTATATATTGGTTTTCCAATTGATTGTCTCTATATTCCACAATTTCTTTAAGGAAAATTTTAATTTCCTCTTTAAAAGCCTCTATCTTTTTCATAAAGTTATTTTTTAAGGTCGTTTTCTTCTCCTTATTCTACACTGTGATGTTCAGGTCTTGCTGGAGTAAAACAACCCAGATGCAGTATCCAATGTGCAAGAGAGATAGTCCTCTTCCCAGGGAGAGGTCTTGACCAGTCAACCCTGCTGAACTTGGGCTGCCCCTTCAGGCAGTCAATAGTGGACATGGAGGCAGCCTCAAACTTAGCAGCCCAGCAGAACCTATAGGAACGCCTCTGCATTGAGATAGAGCCACACAAGCTCTTCAAAACATGTGACACCATGGCAGGGAATGGTTTCAGGCCGACCATCAAGAACTTGAGGATGAAGCAGCTACTGGTCCCAAAGACAGCAAGTCAGAGGCTGGGCCAGAAAAGCAGTGCTTGTCTCCCCTGCTGGGAATGACAGCAGGCCACTGGATCCAGTAAGGCAGCCAGCTGGTCCTTTGGAGGCTTCCCTCCACTCTGAGAACTCTCTTCCTTCCTCTGCAGACAGGGTGCAAGAGGAGGGGTAAAGGCAATTGGAAATTCCAGGGATTTAGCCCTGAAGCAAAAGGATCTCTGGGCAAGTAAGAAACCTGCAAGAATCAGAATTGCAATGGAATCACTGGGGGTCCCCTTCCAGGGGATACCTGAAGGACAGAAACAAAAACATAAAACAAATACAAAAAAGAAAAAGAAGGGAAGAGAGTTCCAAGACATATTACCTTACTAGAGAAACAGAACAAGCATTGTGGAAACAGGCTTAGACAGAGAGTCAAACAATCAAAAACAAACAAACAAACAAACAAACAAAGAGACTTATAGATACACGACACCAAAAGGATTGTGTGATCAAAAAAGGACCTCATTGAAGGTCATGGGTATCAACAAAATGATTGCATAATGAAAGGAGCCCTATTTCAATCAAAGTCACTGTGGTCAAGCAAAAAAAACAAAAAACTAAAAACAAAAAAAAAAACAAACCTACAAAAAAAAAAAACCTAGAGAAAATGTCAGAGGTGGGGGAGCTATCTTACAAAAAAGTAGATTTCATTTTTATATGTCTTATGCTGAATGAGTAGGTGTCATGTATGGGATGCATGTAGGCTGGCATAAGCCACTTGTGAGCACACTACGCCAAAAATGACAAAAATTCAAAAATATGTATTTAGGGTGCCAAGTCTATTGTAAGAGAGTCAGCGGTCTAGCACCCATCACCTCTCTGGGCTTGGCTTTGTTTGTTTGTTGTCAGTTTGTTTGTTTGTTTTTTAAGCAGATTAAGTAAAGGCAAGAGTGTTTCGATGTGGGTGTGGCTTAGAGACCTGTAAATCAGAAAGGGCGTGCCCAATAGTTGAAACCCAGGTGTTTGATTGGGTAGTGTTGAGGGGGCAAGGCCCACCCAACCCCTTAAAAGCAAATGAAGGCAGCACTGCAGTGAGACAAAGTGCTGAGACACTCTCCAGCCCAGAAGCAGTGTCCTCTGTTCCCCACAGTGAGTCGCATCCCCAGACAGACAACTTGTTGAGTCAACCCTGCTGCTCCCGGGGTGCCACTTGGGGTCTTAATCAGTGGACATGGAGGCTGCCTCAAGCCCAGGAGCCCTGCAGAAGTTGCTGCAGCGCCTGAGCACTGAGACAGAGCCACACAAGGTCTACCAAACCCTCAAGAAACTCTCTTCCCTGCCCAAGCTCTGCGACACCCTGGCGGAGATTAACTTCAAGCAAACCATCAAGCTCCTGAGGAACCAGCAGCTCCTGGTCTCCTTTGCCAAGGACTTAGCTGCCCACTTGTCAGAGAGGCCCCACTTTGGGCCCCAGCCTGAGCCAGACCTGCAGAACATTGCCTGTGAGTTGAACCTGATGACACAGACACCCAGAAATTGTCCACAGGATAAGCTCCGTGAGCCCGCATCAAAGCAACACAGACAAGATGGAACAGAGGTCTTCCGCGTGAGCAGAAGCATCAAACACTCAAGACAGGGCCAGAGCCTGAGCCCAAGCAAGAGCCAGAGCCAGAGCCCGGGACTTGGAGCAAGCCTAAGCCCACACACAAGCCTCCAGCAAAGGGTGACTAGCAGCCGAAAGCTGGAGCTCCTCGTCGCGTCTCCAGGGAGAGGGCTTGTCCAGTCAACCTTGGGGGTTCCGGGGTGCACCCTCGGGTCTTCATCAGTGGACATGGAGGCCGCCTCCTCCAGCGCAGAAGCCCTGCTGGAGCTGCAGCAGCACCTGTGCACGGAGACAGAGCCAAGCAAGCTCTACCAAACCCTCCAGAAACTCTCTTCCCTGCCCAAGCTCCGTGACACCCTGGCACAGATGAACTTCGAGCAGACCATGGAGCTCTTGAGGAAAGAGCAGCTCCTGGTCCCCTTCGCCAAGGACTTAGCGGCCATTTGGTCAGAGAGGTCCCAGTTGGAGCCCCATCCTGAGCCGGACCGGGGGGACTTTGCCTTCGCCTTGAGCCTGATGACGTTGCGGCCCAGAAACTGTCCAGAAGACAAGCCCCGTGAGTCCGCGCCAAGGAAACACAGACAAGAAGGGACAGAGGTATGCCAAGTGAGCAGCAGCAGGAGCAGGAGCAGCAGCAGCAGCAGCAGCAGCAGCAGCAGCAGCAGCAGCAAATGCTCAAGTCCTGTCCGGAGCCTGAGCCCCAGCCCGAGCCTGAGCCCCAGCCTGAGCCCGAGCCCGAGCCCGAGCCCGAGCCAGAGCCCAAGCCCGGTACTTGGAGCGAGCCTAAGCCCACACACAAGCCTCCAGCGAAGGGTGACTAGAAGCCCAAGGCTGGAGCCAAGAGGAAGCAAGAGGCCAAGAGTGTCCTTAGGGGAGCCACAGCTAGCTGCACAGAAGCGGGTGCCTGTGGCAAAGCCCCGAAGAAGTAGAGAGGAGCCCTGGCGCTTCCAAGTGGCCAAGGCCATCTCCAGCGAGTCAGGCGCTGGGGGAAAGACTCCAGGCCACTGGATGGAGGAAGGGGCCCCAGCTGATCCTTTGGAGGCCT